>NW_014577267.1:228728-240370 GCF_000485595.1 Priapulus caudatus | reverse complement strand
GGTCGGTCGACGTGAATGCGCTCCCGGAGTCTAAATTGAGGTTGCCAGTCGTCGCAATAAGACTAAATTTTACTACTTTCAATTTCATTTAAGCCCCTTGTACGAGGCATAATATGTATTCATCTATATTGATTGCGTAAAAACTGCTGAACGCAATGTTTTGTACCTTTGGCTTTTGGCTCATTTGCAGGATTTACTTTTCTGCATTCTCTCTTCCATCTTCGCGGGCTAGTCACTGAATTTGGAACAATGAACTGAGCAAGTTATCTCTTGTGGCAAGTTTTGTGTTGATTCTAATTTTTTTTTGCCTGTACGTAAGTTTTCCGCGACGCCGCTTGTAATGTTTGTGGGAAAGAACAACGTCGTCGCGTTTTCGACTGTGCGTCGTTCATGAATGGTTGGATGTTGTTAAAAGAAGGGTGTGACTTTGATAGTCAGGGGCAGTCGGAATTCGTAATTTTTATGGTCAGATGATATGCCATGGCGACGATTCATCGACTATATCGCCATGTCACAACCTGGGACGGGGTAGAATAGTGAACTGTACATACGATAATATCAAAATTATGACAGTAAGCCTACGGCTCTACGGTGACCACCTTAGTCTGGTGTGGCCATAGCAATTTTGATTTAACATGCACTATTTCATCAAACATACCGCCAAACCTATCCAGCCGCTCTTATGAAATTTATGACACCTACAAATTACAGAGTGGCTATCATGCCGGCCGCGGCATATATCTGACTAGATTACAATAATGCTAACCAACCCAAGGAGGATAGGGTTACAACGCGGCTATACCTTTTTGCGGAGGAATGCCCGAGTGAATCACTCGGCGGCCGCGTTTGCTGGGTGTCTATTTCAGAGACTAGAACTTCCAAACTGCGGTGTTATTCTAACACGAACCTTTTCTCGCTATGTCGCGGAACTTACTTGTATCGCAATACTCTGTATTAAACTATATAACCTGTTACAAAAATTCGAAGTGACGAGCGGCGAATCTTACTGAGCCGCCATTTCTGTTGACCTGTGACGTACTTCGGTTTGAGAGCGGATTCACCGACCAATCGTGAGGGCGCTGCGTTTGCCGATCGCTATGCGTATTGGAAATGCGTACGTCACAGCGTAAGCCACATGGCGCTCAGTAATCTGCGTCCTCGCACTTCGAATTTTTGCTAACAGCGTTTATTACGTTAATACAGAGTATTGCCGTTACAAAGTAAGCTTCCCGAAGATCAGCGGAGAAAGGTTCGGGTGTTTAGAATAACCCAGTTTTGAAGTTTAGTCTCTGAAATACACAGCAAAACCGGCGGCCCGAGTGATTCACTCGGGCATTCCTCCGCAAAAAGTATAGGCTCGCGTTGAACCCTATCCTCTTGGGTTTGGGTTACATTATTGATATCTAATATCTGACGGCTGCCGGCACGCGCTCTTTCGATTTCCTAAATGCCTGCGCCGTTTTGAATTTTTAGCGTTATCTCAGTAAACAATGGTGGAGGATTAGGCGTTTAGGGTTAGAATTAGGGTCAGAGTTAGGCGTTAGGTTAGAACTGCCGGGCATTTTAGGAAATCGCAAGACTGTGCCGCCGCTTGCGGTATAGGCCACACGGTAACAAAGATTAGTCTGGAAAACTATATCCCCCCATGTAAACAATGTAGCTTGCCCAACCAGTTGCGAGACTTAACACAAGGTATTTGCTGATAGTTTCACACTCATATGGTGTTCTGTCAGGCCAATGTTTGCATTTGTGTGAGTATAAGATGTGGCTCGTAACAACAAAGGAACGGTTTCTGTTTGTGTCTTGCAGGTATGACGACCTTGTGCAGAAACACAGCTGTCCTCACCAAGGACATCGAGGGCGACATTCATCCAGTTTGTCAAACATCAGGAGCTATGAGGTCGCGGTGGCTGTCGTAGCGAGACGGGAGGTTCGCAGAAAATCAAGTCCATGCTGCGCGCCAGGATGCTGACGAACTTCGTCGCTCGAACTGAAACCTACAACGCACTGCGCGCCAACAGATCGAGAGTGAATGAACAACGGATGCGCGTCGAGTACGACAAGGACACGCTCGATCGCCAGATGGGCCTCATCGGCAGATATGAACGACAACAAGATACAGGTCTATGCTGACAGCGCAGATCGGCGAGCGTCTCAGCTTCCTCAACGCGGCAACTCACGGCCGAGCGCACGACGGCCCAAGGCAACTTCGGTACTATCCGGACGAAACAGGCAGCATTGCTGTCGGTGTCGACTGCGACCATGCGCAGCTCGAGCAGCGCCGACGGGGAGACGTTGCCTGCGCCGCGAGCCGCTCCGCGTTCACTCTGCGGAACTCGCCGGCGAGTCGCCAGAAAGCGCGCGTGCCAAGCGCGCGACGATGGACGGGGGTCCTCTAACGACACGCCACGAGAAGCGCAAGAGCGCCACGGACGGCGACGCCGGTGAGCGTGCCACCCACAACTCGCATCGTCGCACGACGACGCCGTCACCGCTGCCCGAGACGGCCCGATCCGCGCCGTCTCGGAGATCAAGGCCGGCGCGGCCGCGCGAATCGCATGAACCGGAGTTTTCAGCGAGCGGGTCGCTCGCGGAAGCTGCCGAACGGAGGACGTTGGACGAGCGGATCGGAACGACCTTCGTTCTTGGGGGTCGCGGTCGAGCGCGCGGCGACGACGGGGTATGCATGCGTTCCGACGTCACCGGGATGCAGCCGCTGAACTCGGCCGGCAACGGGTCTCAACAAGCAGCACGCGTTCGTTCCGAAGGCGATCATAAACCAAGCCGGAGACGTGCACGCCGTGCCGGCAAGCGCATCGAAGTTCGGCAAGGCTGCGCGGCTGTAAGTGCAAGCGACTGCAAGGCCCGACGCTTGCCACCAGCGACTGCAAGGCCAGGCTGGCGCGCTGCCGCTTGCGTATCATGTCGGAACCCCAACCGCCGTGACGACGGTCTGGGTTCGTCGCCGACTTGTCGCTGTCCGCCCTACCTCCGTACATCCGCACTCATCGTCCCACTGCGTGAAAGAGGTCAGCGGCCGAGGCCTCAACGAGGTCTCGCATCTACCGGGTTGCCCGGCTTCGCGAGCCGGAGGTGAGAGCTGAAGGACACGTTCCTGCGCGGGAGGGCATAGCCGAATCTCTCGCGCATCGTCGACATCCCTCGTCTGCGCTACGATCAATCTTCTTGCGCCCACGCTCAAGGAATCCGCTCGTCACGCACAAGCTGTGGCAGTGCTTTCGTGCAGGGCGGCCGAGGCGAGAGCTCACCACCTGCTACAGCGTGATCGACTCGCTGCCCGAAGGAACAGGACACGATGGCGTACGTCGTCCTGGCACCTGCCAGAAAGTCGCGAGCTGCCGCGAGACGAAGATGTCGACGCGATAATTTATCGAAGCGTGTCGCGGCCGACGCTGCGTCGGTCAGCGGCCCCGACGTCAACCTGAACATGATGAGCGACGAGGACGTGCAAGCAGTTTGCTGTCGTGACAGGCGCTCATGTGAGCTGCGGAAACTACTGGGATCAGTTCTGTGCACGGATGCCGACGCGAGGCCCGGCTGAGACGAATGCCGGCTGGCGCCAAGACGCCCGAACACGGCCCGAAGCGCGATCGGTGACCCGACTCAACAGCTGCTGGGGCCCCTTGCAGGACGCCTTAAGAATGACACCGAGCAAGTCCAGCCGCGCACCTGGTCGCAGCGCTGCCAAGTCTGTTTCGGTCTAGAACTCCGGCACGGGGCAAATATTCGGTGAAGCACGGAAAGACACCGAAGCGCATGTACTTTGCTTCGCCGGTCCTGAGTGAGGGCGGTGTGCTCAGTAGTCGTGGTGTGCGCTGCTTTTTATTTTCTTGCTTTGCCGTTCCCTGCACGAGTGTATAATAGGTATTCAAATCTACTACTTTGAAATTTTTTAATGAAATATCACCAAGAGCAGATAAGAGACGAGAGCGTACAAGTGTAAAACTTGCTGCAAACCATGCTGCATTATTAGTTCGAATTAATAAACTTTTCCCGTCTATTGTTTGGACGATCCTTTGCAGTATTATTGATTAGCTGTCTTTTACTTGTTCATATAAAACCAAACGCATGTCCTACAGCCTACGCTGAGATAATGAGCTGGTGAAATCTGTATTTTCGCCGAATACCGACTCGAGTTCAGTGTGAACTTGCCGTCCCTCTCCCAAAGTCGTTATAACTTTCGGGAAACCTCGCGTGTCCGAATGACGTCTGTTTATGATTGCCATCAGTGATTGCACCCCCACCTCACGCCCACTACGCCCACCTCAACGCTGATGTATAGTAAACTCTGTGTATTACCGAGTGAGTCAGCTGCACTATGGGCGTACACAGCGGCCGACGGAAGCAACACACTGGAAACAGCCTTCGAGAGACAGTTCGCAGTTCACACTGATCTCGAGTCTGGTTTCGGCGAAAATACCAGATTTCACCGCTCATTATCTCAGCGTAGGGACATCGTAGGGACATGCGGTTTCGTTTTTATATGAACAAGGTAAGACAGCTAATCCATAATACTGCCAAAGGATCGTCAAATAAACGGAAGGTTTATTAATTCGACCTAATAGTGCCAGCATGGTTCTCAGCAGGTGTTTACCCTTGTTACGCTCTCTTCTTTATTATGCCTCCATTGATATCACTTGTGTGTGCAAGAACTGGCTTCTTATTATGTAGTTAGCAATCACCCCCTGAAATGGATTAGTTTAGATAACTGCGCCCACAAATCATTAATCAATTAGATTGCCCGTACGATACAATACATGCCACAGTGTACATTTGGGTTTGTAGTGCTGCTGCGGTAGCTGCAGCAAAGTATTGTGCTCTACTGTGTTTTATACTTGCTGAGGCGGTGCTAGCTTTTAGATTCAAATCAGTTTTGATGGAATATTCCACCTATAACTTTTATATTCTTCTAACGAACTGTAGTGATTTCTATTTCTGTCAAGTTTGTTGTTAAAAACATTATTTTATTCTGATGAAGAAAAATTCCTCGAGTAATGAGCAGGGCCATACTCAGGAATTCTTTGAGTGGGAAGTGGTAATTTTCTAGGAGTATAGCAAGAAGTTGTTTTATGCGAAGTAATGATATTTTAATGCAGTTGTAGTAAAACGTCCCTCATGTGATTTTCTTGTAAGCGGGAATCAAGTTTTTTTAAAGTGATTCGTTGTGCTATGAATGTACAATATTACACCCTCGGGGAATGTTGCGGTTGACACATGCTAGTATATTTAATCGAGGATTGTGGGAAACAGGGAAACGAGGTAGTATCTACCCACCATTATAATATAATATTAGGAGTTCACAATAACAGACTTGCTTTAACTGTTAATCTTGCTCCTAATGATCGTGCCACCTCGATCGCCTGATATCCAATTTTTACGAACAATTTTTAGTAAGAGTTATTTGCACTGCGAGCAGTTGTTAGGTAAAGGATGATACTACGTTAGACAGGTACATTAGTATGTTACGTCATATAGCTCCGGGGAAGCTTCCGTAGACTAAAAGTGCATTGCAGTGAGCAGTGACAATAATATTTCAATTTGATTTTTGTATGCAGGCTGTCTACATATGTTAATATGATCTAGCACTTGCACATTTACACCTAGTAGAGCTACAATGGTGTGTGGCCAGAAGTGACATTTAAACAAACAAATTGGTAGTTAGTAGTGGTAATTTGAGAAACAATGTCATGGAGTAATTGGTGGTAACATTGCCCTGCATGTATGGCTTGTCAGTCTTCTGATGTGATATTACGTCAGGAATTAATAATAACACATGCCAAACAATATATGGGCCATATTATATAACTCATTGATAATAGAAGCATGCATGGTAGAATGTATAATAGGATTAAGTGTTTTGGCCGACTCCTTTGTATATTCGGCCCATCTATATGCCCGCAATACAGTTGGACAGAAGCAAAGACGGCTGCGCTAATGTGCTTGCTCTGGATGTCTATATCAATTCTTATTTTTCTTAACCACATAAAGGCAAGGCTTTAGTCAATGTCTTAGTTAATGTTAGTTTAGTAAGTTAATCATTATTCATGATCATTAAATAGCTACGGTTGAAATTTCACATACATTATAAGTCGTTTCTTTGAATTTTTCTACAGTCGTCTTAAATCACCCAATAACAGGAGCGACATGCTTTACCAACATTTTCACATTACTTAAGAAACTGTTTATTGACATGGGGGTTTGCAATAATTACATTTTGCATTTGCCATTTTACATATACCTGAACCATGCAGCAAATCAAACCAAGAAATAACCACACTAAAGTTTTCATTATAAAATAAGTTTTACACGGATCCCAATCAATACAGAACCACTTAACTTAAAGTATGGCACATCGACCAAGAATTCTCATAAAGCTAGGCACAAACAAAATCCCGGAGCACGCATAGGCAAGTATAAACGCACAATTCACGATAGTAAACTGCTAACTGCTGATTTGTGGCACGGGAGCCCTCCTTCACAAGGCAAGTTATTTTGACAGGCCAAAACAAGACGGAGAACAGTGGAAAAACATTTTGACACATCGCAACAAAGCCATGCCAAAACGGTGAGATTCTTAGGCTCCGTGTGCCAAAGAATACTGGACGAATGCATATAAAACGTATACTGCCATCCAGTTATAAGTTGAGTTAACATAGCAATGTCAAGTAACTACTACAGACAAACAAATAGCCGGCTCTTAGAAACCCAGGCTTTCTATTTTACAATTAAATATTTCAGTTACCTAGTGCGTTCATATTTATTGGTCTGTGTGAATGAAGTACAGATGAAGAGCGCCATACATTATCGGATTGAACAATGACAAAAACCACGTAGTTGCATCAATTATCAACGTTTATTACGCATGGCAAAGTTCAAAAACTAATAGATATTGTGTGTAAGTTTACACGATTAGACTAAAATTCCTATGACATAGGCATTCAGTTTGGCTGTGTTTTTCCCCTTATGCGTATTATATGAGCCTTGATATAATGTTCTGAAGATACATCGATACATAAACAGTTGCAGTAACCTTTACAGATTACTGCCTTGTCAAATGAGACATGACCATGAACTTGCACAAACTAACAAACTTCTAATGCCGATCCCAGCTAACTACATGTAACTTTTGTATATATGGTCAACTGGTATTAATTGGATGTTTCAACTCAAAGCGTTCTAATCACAATCACGATGAACTGAGCCAAATATACATAACTTAAGCAGCCATGTTTTACTCTATACATAGCCTAAAACTAATTGTTGGCCGCAATGCGCAATAAATTATTATTTTTAAAGCCTGAGAAAAGATTTCAATTGCAAAAAAGATTCAAGCGTATTTTGCCATTCTAAGGCTCCTGCTCAGAATTCTTCTCAATTTCAAGCAGACTTTCTGGGACACAAAACGAGAATAGCCATTTTCCAGTCAATAGCCTATTTTACCAGGACTTTCCAGACCATAAACATGTCATTCAAAATTCCATGGACTTTTTTTCAGGTTTTTTCCAGTACACATACGAACGCTCATAGGGTCCTATGTCCCCCAGGATACTGCCGAACTACCTGGTCACTATTTGATTGGTTAGGGTTAGGCGAGTAGGCGTAAGCGCTCCTTAGACTCGTTAGGTGCCGAGTAGGCGAGGTATGCCGTCCGTCATATATAGATAGCTACCAGCGGTACGTTCCGCGGTATACCAGACCGTACCCAGTGTACGTTCATCACAGCAGCAATCCAAGGCCAGTACCGCGTGGACTAGGTACCCTTCTCAGCCATACGAAACCCTGCATAGATAAGTTTGCAGGACACTAGTGGATATATATACACCCTATTCTCACACCTATGTGCTGTACAGTTAGGACGATGAGATACAAGTGGGTGCTACCATAACCGGCTGCTACTGTGCAGATCTCTATTACCCAGTCGCGACTCAAGCATAATTTATTCCGAATGGAAAGCCGATTCAGAGTGGCATAAAAGAAAACACCGGGCCTGCTTTGAATGCCGCAGCGCGCGAGGCTCTGTTATGCCATTGTCAGACATCAACATTTATTCTAGAAGAAAAGTGATGTGAGGCACAAACGGATGCAAGTCTGGGCAGTGCCTATTGGAAGGTCTTTGGAGGCTTGCTGCTAATACGAATCTTCAGAGGCTGCTGCCTGGCTGCTACTGCCGATTGTCCTCGCGAGGGGCTGCCTACTGCCGATGTCTCGGAGGCGGCTCTGCTACATGCCAATGTCTTTGGAGCATCTGCTACAGCGAAGGTCTTCAGAGGCTTGTGTGCATGCGATGCTCCTCGGAGGCTGGCTGCTGCTGCTGCGATGTCCTCGGAGCCTGCTTGCTGCTGCTGCTTGCAGTGTCCTTCGGAGGATGCTGCTACTGGCGATGTCTTTGGAGCATGCTGCTACAGCGAGGTATTCAGAGGAGGCTGCCTACGTGCGATGTCTTTGGAGCATGCTGCTACACGAGCGCTTCTTCAGAGGATGTGCTAAATACGAGGTCTTCAGAAGGATGCTGCTGCTGCCCTGCTAGGTCTTCGGAGACAGCTGCCTACTGCGATGTTTTTGGACGGCTGCTGCTCAGCTGGGAAATGATCGAGCGTAGACGCGACACGTCCTTCTGCGTGCCGACTGTTTGCGGGTTGAAGTCGCACAGACGGCGCGATGCGCTTCCACTCTTCTCCGGGAATGTCCGTGTCACGCTCCTCTATGAATACCTTCTCTGATGCACTGTGAACACAGGATGCAAGCTGTACATCACGTGCCTGTTGCTCGAGGCCACGTTTTGAAATAATCTAGTGGTCATTTTGTGCTCAGTAGCTGCTTAGAAGTAAGCTGCCGTATGCCGTTTCTAGGTTTATTTGTTGTCATTTCAGTGCGCCAATCAATGCTTCAGAACTGAGCTGAGCATGCGTAAGCCAATTCCAGTAATGCGCTGGGCTCATTGCAGTCTGCATGTGTGTGAAATCATCCTTCCACTTACATCACCGTGTGAGTTACGTTACGTATAACTATACTGACTAGTTACGCCTAAAAACTTGGATTTGTAGATATGAACCTATGCGACATTCTGTCACTAAATTGATAACTGGTCAGCAAAAGGCTGGAATTGGCATGATTCGGTGAAGAATTCTTTTCCGTAGGATGCATAAAAACATGCCCATACACCGCCAGGCTAGATTCCTCGGATTCTCAACCTATATGCTAAATTTTAACCATTACGTTTATCTTGAATAATACAGCCTACAGGCCTGCGTAGCTGCAGGGCACAAACTTTATATGCCAAAACTTAGACCAATGAAGGTCAACACATCGGAATCCAAGACGTGGATGAGCTGAAACGTTTCTCTTTCTTACCGGGTTATCTGTTTTTGTTTTCTCTAGTTGCTCAGGCTTGAACGGGATACACTCATCCAGCTCCTTTCTTCGCTTGATCTCTCCAATCTGTTCTCTTTTTCTCATCCTCGCCCATCTATTGTAGAATAATCATGTAGTTACAATATTATTTATTATGTATGTTCTTTTGATTTAATGACGACTGCCCGCATTTCATGGCAACGAATTAATGTTGGTTGCTGTGTAGGGTGAAGGTCAACCTGAAGCGAGAAGACTTACTTACACCTAAGTGCACCTCTTCCTTCTGTGCCAGGATAATCATATGGGCAGAGGAGAGACACAGGTGGTCTACTTTTACCTTTGAAAATACGGGCAAATTGGGTGCTTGTTCACATGCTGATAAAAACGCATCACAGCGTTGACTGGCAGAGTCCTGCGGAAGCATCTGGGACAGCGCAAAAATCCTTCGACCTTTCTTTGCAATCTATTCATTCTGTTCTACACTTCTTATCTTCAAACCAATCAATATAAAACGAGAACGAAATTAGAAACCATGCCATGTCCAACCTTCTTGCTAATCGATCCTTCTGTTCTTCTCGCCACTTTTTAATTTTTTCTGGCTCCTGGCGTACTTTCTCAACCTGTAGCTATGGCGGCATAACCCTCCGCTGGCCTCATTCACCTCCACAGGCTGTGAACAAAAGGCTGAGCCTTGAGCTTCTAACCAACATTTTACTATTTTTGGGACAGACAGGAGAATTGTGTTTGGCCATGATACTACACCTACTAGTGGGCCGGATTTGGTCTCGCGAAAAATACCCCTTTACCGGAGATTTTGGGAACACGCATGCGGTCTCTTCGACCTCGGAGTGGAGGGGCCGGGCTACTAGTATCGTAGAATTTCGGAATAGGTAAGTATAACATCTTCCCTGTTACGGTAAAGTTAGTATCTTCCACTGAGCAAAATCTATCCAATTGTTAGCAACACAGAATTAACCCTCTTCCAAATTCACCTCATCCGTTGGCATGTACGGTTCATTAGATTCATCACCCTCGAGTTCTAGCTGCAACAAATGAGGTTTTACATCAACATACAGGGTGCGAAATTAACGGGAGTCCGGAGTCAAATACTCCCTGATTTACTGTCGGACTCCCTGATTTGACATATGCAGGAGTCCGTGTGATTCCTGAAAATTCTGCCATACTAACTAGTTCGTTCCAGAGCACGGCCTCGTGGAATTACCGTATTTTTTCAGTTAATGTCCAAAGAAAATTTGGCAGACGTGCAACTGCAGGAATCTTAAAAATAAGAACATGCATTATTGTTAATATCAGGATTTAATTTTGAACTTCAGACTGCGAACTCCGTAATTTTTCTGCGGACTCACTCTTTTTGAGGGTAGGGAGTCTGCTGGACTCCCTCCCGTGTTCAAAAGTTAATTTCTACCCCTGAACATACACTACGTGCCTCCCTAGTGTATGTAGGGACATTAATAATAATTTTTCACACCATACTTGGGGTTATTAATGTTTAGCTCTAAATCTAGCTTCTGTTAAGTTAGCTATGTGAATCACTGCATCTGGTAGTACCTGCCCAGTACGCATAGCATTTAGTGTGCGATCAAAGTGCTCTGGATGATAAAGTATAATTTTCATTTTATAATGTTACTTGTATTTTAGAGTTACCTATGCACATGTACAGATGTTACATTTTTAATCTTAAATTACGATTTTTACCTACATCCTAACGCTTGCAAGTTTGTACAAAGCAAAGCAAAAAGCAATGTTATAGTTGAAATACTTGGCAGAAATCTACCTTGTGTGATGTAGAAACCTTGTGATAATATACACTAACAGGTACGTTTGTATATCTGTCACATTGTGAATCAGAAATAAAACATCCAGAGAATCACACTGCTATTTTATTATACAATGCTTTGGGATACCATGAATACCATGTGGAAATGAAATTAACATGCTGAATTCTTTGGCACTTGGTGCATTTAGTTTTATATGAATTCCTTCCCCACAACCATAGTACTCACTAAATATCGTGAATAGCTGCCACCTGAAGCCACAGATTCTACTTTCTAGTCAATTATTTACATCCTATTAATCTAGCAATATTTAATTAACTTGGGCCATTGTAATTTGTGATTTCGATATATATATGATATCATTTCATTTGATGTTTACTATTAGTAATACTGGAATAGTTATAGAGAACAATAATTGATATAACATGCATGGCTGCAGCACTAGCAGGTAGATAACTATATATACATTTATAT
>NW_014577267.1:215343-228238 GCF_000485595.1 Priapulus caudatus | reverse complement strand
TATATATATATATATATATATATATATATATGCTAGTTGCCACATCAAGCGTTTGATTAAAGCCCGAACTGATTTAAGCCTGGATTAGGTTTCGATCTCAAACATAAAACTACAAGGGATGAGGAAAAAGATAATTGGGAGACAGCAGAGGGGGGGGGGTATAGAACAGGTAGAGAAGTCACTATAATGCTTTAAAGGAGAATGTAGAAGTGGTAGGAGAGGAGGTTGAGCATGGGAAAAAGGCACAGAAGGTGAGTAAAAAAAGGTAGATAAGGGTAGAACAGAAGTGGTAACGAGTAGCTGATAAGAGGTAGAAGATAGGGAGAAAACAGATGTAGTGGTGCAAGTAAAGGGGAGGGAGAATGTTAAATAGGTAGAGAATAGAGAAAGGTGCACAAAACTACTGGACTGATGTGTTACACAGGGTATAGAGCTGTAATAAAAACATCTGAAGATGGAAATATACCAACCTGTGGCTCAGCAGTTTCAAATTCCCCTATGTTGTTTCCTCCGGTTTCACCTACATAGACAATAATATTGATCACGGACTATAAATACTCCATATACATACAACATAATATACAAGTGCCATTGTATATAGCACCTGCTGGAACATAGAAAATAATATTGATCACTGACTATAAATACCCCATATATACATGATATAATATATACATACAAATAATATACAAGTGCCAATGTATAACACCTGCTGGAACTACTAAGTACTACTTTTGCTGTTACCACTATATTTAGCATCTTACCCAATGTAATGAAACAAAATGACGAAGTAACCCTGGTAACTCCAGTGGCAGTGTTGCCACTAGTGATTACCTGACACTCTGGATAACATCCCTGGTGGGGAGAGTGGGTAGCTAAACTCATATTACGAGTAGCGGGTCAAAGACTGTCTAAAATTAGGGCACCTGTATTTTTTCACGAACTGTAAAACTAAAAGCTTAAAATGACCACCTTTATTGAATTTAACAGAAAATAACTTCTGTTGATGTATATAGGAGTATATCATATGTACAGATAAATCAATCTTATAATTAAGGTGCCAGTTAATATCATAAGTTACTGTGACAAGCGCAGCACTACAAATGAAGAGTGACTGCAAACGTTTTGCATATATATATATATCTTTCTTTACAAAATGTCTGTTTTTTTCCCTGATGGAGGGAGGGGGCTGTCTCCCTGCTCATTCTTCCAGTTCAGGCAGCCCCAACCCCCTACCGGTGACGTCACGCGTGCATACGCCAGAATATTTCAAACGGAAATGCCAGTAGTGCTTATTTTGAGTAATAAATGCATAAATACGAGGTGTAAAGTTGTGGAAAGTGTTCAAAAAGATAGGTGAGATGTCCATGTAGATAAATAAGTGTTAAAAAGCCTGATCATTTTCCGTTTTGTGAGCCATTTTGAGTGGAACCTGTTGGGACCCCGTGTTGCTGCGAAATCCAGTTGAAGATGTTCTATAGCCCTGCGGCAGTTAATGAAAGCGGGCTATAGCACTGCTGATAGGGTCTATGTCCCCCAGGGTACTGCCGGAACGTACCCTGGTACTAAATACTACTATCTAATATGCCGGACCGTACCACACCTACTCCACTATCGAGCCTAGGGAGTCGCCTATGCCTACTCCATAACCCTAACTCTAACTCTAACTCTAACCCTAACACTAACCCTAGCCATATCAGCTAGATAGTTACCAGGGTACGTTCCGGTATACCGGACCGTACCCAGGGTACGTTCCGGCAGTACCCTGGGGGGCATGGCCCCTATCAGTATCAGCTATAGTATTAGTACTAGAGCTAGCATCCCATACGCAATAGGCATAACTCTGTCTCATTCTCCCACCCCCTCTCTCTCTCTCTCTCTCACTTTCTCCTGCCCTTCTTTCTCAGTCGGTTGCTTCAATTCTAACGTATGATGAATAACCATTGTCATTGAAATTTCTCACTGAATGAGAGAGGATATATCATATAACCACAATGACAATCAAATTATCAATGGTTCAACTTCAGACTAAAAAACGAAAATCCAGGAAACGAAAAATTAGCACTAGGTGTGTTGAACTTGCTTATGTCTGATTTAGATAAGTTGAGGTTATGTTTACTTGAATGCCTATAATTACCTTGAAACCCGTCATCATCTAAACCGGCTAATTCATCTTGTTCTCTGGCAAGAAAATCAGCAGCGGGATCATCTTCTAGATTCGCCATTTTATTATGACTGGCATGTGTGATTTTTCACGTAGGAACACAGCAGCGAAAACGACGTCTGACCCATCTATTTACATAGTCGTTGCGCCACCTAGTATCAGAAATATTCAAACATTTGGTAATAACCACTCACCACCGTCTGTTCATTGATAATTTACAACAAGTTCATTGCTTGATAGATGAATGTGTGCCATCACGAATATATTTGCACTCTATATTACTCTCAAGTATTCTACTGAATATTAAACTGACTGAATATTAACTGAATAAGTGAATTGATTTACATCTGATATTTGTATTTTGTACATTTGGCCACATTCATTATTTCACTCCTTCATTGCTACACAATTTAATTATTTTTAAATTTAAATATTTTTTTCAGTCCCTGTTTTGTACAAAATGTTCCGCACATACAATAAGTCCACAGACCACAAATACATACATGTTCAAGAAGAGACATTCAAGAAATTTTATTGTAAAATTCTTCACTACACTGCTCTACATCACGACTAAACGTCTCGACACAGTTAACACATTTCGCATTGACTGTGAACGTGTAGTATCTTTCAGCAGCCAGCTTCCCAGCTGCGTTTGTTTTTCCACCAACCGACAATGCAACATGATTTGCCCATGCAATGGCAGTCACCCCAAAGTTCGACGCAAAGTCCTCGGGTACGAAGCATCGTCCGACAACAGCACCGGTGCCATCGTTAACTCCGAATAGCATTAGAGGCCGGTCTCGGCATACGTCAGTGCCGACAATCAAGACTTTCTCGTTAGTGTCGCCACGGAGACGGTGTACGACGACGCTGTCGTTACTCTGACGCAGAACCTCAGTCACTTCACCCACAGCAGCTTTTACAGCACGCTTCCAGTAGGCCTTCTCCGCGCGACTAATGGAAGTTTTTATCACAGTGATTTGCCGTGTCAGGTCGTACAGCGCACGCGCTGGAAGCACGGCCTCGCTCAATCGGCGCTGGATGGTAGAGAGACGGCGCAATTTAACACGGAAATGTTCAGAATCTTTCAAAGCGACAGCAGACAAGCTTGACACCTCGGCTTGAAGAGCGCTGGCATTTTCCTCGGCTAGGATAGCTTCATTTGCTGTCACAGCAGTCAGTCTGTGGATACCATTAGATGGAGTACTCTGCTTAGTGATGACAAACGGCCCAATGTCTGACGTTCTAAGGACATGCGTCCCACCACATAATTCAACCGAATACTGTGCATGCAGTGTTTCAAGGCTTGGCACAGATAAGCTGGCAGCATCGTTGCCAACCGACACTACGAAGACTGTATCAGGATACAACTCATCAGGAAGAGTGACGATTCGCGGTACCTCCAGCGCCTGGTCGATCGGTAGCTCCTGCCGAAACACACCAGTGTCGCCATCTATGATGTCGCTCACGATCCGCTCGACCTCCTCCAGCTGTTTAAGGGTGAGCGTCTCCTGGCAGGAAAAATCAAATCGCAGTTTATCTGGCTGTACCAGGGAGCCCTGCTGGCTGCACGCATCCCCGAACAACTGACGCAGAGCAGCATTGAGTAGATGAGTGGCGGTGTGGCTCCGCATACAGGCCTGCCTTCGTTCACCGTCCACGGACACGGTGCATTCGCTGCCACTTCGCACGGTGCCGGAGACGACGCGACCGTTGTGAAACACGTAGCCGCCACGGTTCTGCACACTGCCGACAAGAAATTTCGCCTGACCTGTGTTGATAATCCCCTCATCTGACACCTGACCGCCTGCAGTCGAGTACATACACGTGGTGTCTACGACTAGTGAACACTCCCCTGCCTCGCTGCAAACCGAGTCGGCGATGTCACCATTGAGACAGATGGCTTGAATCATAGCCGTAACTGGCGAGAAACTGTAGCCATGCTCTCCGCGCATGTATTCGTACTTCGATGCATCTTCCGTCGCTTTCACGCCACGCGCACTCAGACGAGACACTACACCTTCTCGTCTCGACGAAACGTCCTCCTCTTGTTGCCGAGCCACATCCAGAGCAGACTTTTCCTGCTCTACTGCCAACAACTGTCGAAATTCTTCCATATCTATCGTCATGCCACAGCTGTGAGATACTGTGCAGATCACATCTTCTGGTAAGCCCATCTGGCTGTGTACTTCCCAAGCGTGCTTGCCGGATAAACAGGTAGCACCATCTGTTTCAAGCTGGGCGATGATATCATGTAGGCGTCGACGTCCTCTTTCGCACTGCCTCAGGAACTTCTGTTCCTCATCATCGATAATGCTACATACCGTTTCCGGATCCTTTTTCAGTTCCGGATAGGCGTCTCCAAGCGAGGAGACGACGAGTGGGACTAGAGAGCACAAAAAACCCTGCGGAAGTTTCAGGACGTCATGCGCCGTACGAACGGCTCTTTGTACGACCCTGCGTAATCGGTGCCCTGCAGCTTGCGGCCCCGGACGGACACCGTCACTTATGGCAACCGTTATCATACGTATATGGTCAGCCACTACCCTGTATGCCACATCCACTGAACTTTCCAATGAACCACCATACAGACAAATGTCGCTGCCTTTTTCTATTGCACTGATCAGCGGGACGAACAAATCGGTGTTGTAATTCGATACAGATCCATTAAGAATGGCAGCTAGGCGTTCTAAACCCATGCCAGTATCAACGTGCTTCCGAAGTAATGGCTTTAGAGATCCGTCTGATTTCCTTTCAAATTCTATGAAGACGAGGTTCCAAACTTCAATCACATTTGCCGACCCTGTATTCACAAGGTATCGTGCTTCCGCTGAATCAGTGTGATCATAATGAATTTCAGTGCAAGAGCCACATGGGCCAACATGACCCATCTCCCAGAAGTTATCCTTGATACCAAAAGGAAGGATTCTTTCTGGAGAAACACCCAATTTTAACCAAATCTCTTTACAGTCATCATCTGGTGCAAGACCTAGTTCGTCGTTGCCAGCAAAGTATGTTACATAAAGTCGTTCCGGCAACAAGCCATAGATTTCTGTTAACAAATTCCATGCCATCGCGCAAGCCTCTTGCTTATAATAATCACCAAACGACCAATTGCCTAACATTTCAAAAAACGTGTGATGATACAAATCTCTGCCTACGTCATCAAGGTCATTGTGCTTTCCGCCAACTCTGATGCACTTTTGACTATTGCATACGCGTTGGTAGAAATTCGTCCTGTTATCGGTCACCTGCTCGCCAAGAAATATTGGCTTGAACTGGTTCATTCCAGCATTTGTAAACAGTAAGCTGTTATCATTTCGTGGCACGACAGATGAAGACGGCACGACGACATGCCGGTGCTTCCCAGTGAAGAAATCAAGAAAGGTTTTGCGAATTCGTTGAGAAGACCAGTTCTGACCAGTGCTATGCAACCTAAACGTTTGCCAAAATAGTAAACGCACGTGTACTGTCAATAACAAATTAGACATTTTGCGGAGAGCGTGTACGGAAAGGATCGGTTTGTGGATTGCGACTTAATTTTTCACACAGTGCTACGCCATTTTTATTGTCGCGCGCGCCATCTAACGATCACTATATCGTCAATGATCATTCATTTTGATAATTCATCGATAATAATATCACAGAAAACGATTTCTATGCATACAGAGCCGTAGCCTGCAGGGGGGGGGCAAGGGGGCAGCTGCCTCCTAGATTTTGGAGCAAAATTTAAAAAAAAATTGTTCTACTAAAAGAGAATTGTCGTAGTCAGAATGAAGGCTGTACTGCATGTACTCAAAAGTGCCTCAAATACCATCTCCTGCGATCTACATTTTCAAAATTTTCGGTGGGAGGACCCCCAGACCCCCCGCCTGTTACCCGCCCCTCCTTGAAATCCTGGATCCGCCACTGCACCCCCTAGGAATTTGCTCAGCCTACGGCCCTGGTATATATCTATTTCGATAGATAATATATTTTAATGATTTAATGTGTATCTACGCATTCGTTCCACAAAAGGTTCGCAACGTGTCTTTGTAATTTGTCAAGGCAGTAATTAGTACGAATACAGAATGTAGAACGATACACAGAAATTCACGCGAAGCGAGGAAATAAGGAATAAAGCGAAATAGGAGGATAATGAGAATACCAGAGCGAAAGAAAGAAGGTGAACGGGAGAAGAATAAGAAAGAGACGCAGCAAGAGGAAGAAGAATTGGGTGGATGTGGAAAGGATGAAAAGGACGAGAAAGTGGGAGAGGCGGAGGGAGAGAAATAAAAATATGAAGAAGAAGAAGAAGAAGAAAAAGAAGAAAAAGAAGAAGAAGAGGGAAGGGAAAGAACAGAAGGGGCGAAGGAAGAGATTGAGCAAGCGGATAAGAAGGGGGAAATGGAGGAGGAGAATGAGAAGTAGGAAGAGGGGGAGGAGGCAATAGTTTCCCATGAAAACTTCCTATCTCTACCACTCGTGTTATTAAAAAAACCCTCTGGGGGCTCCTGGTGTATGCTCGCGCATGCTCGGTATATCTACCAAACTGTTATTATGCTCATAATATATACAGGTAACGGTGGAAGTCATACTCAGCAATAGTTTACCATGAAAAAATATCTTTCAAAATATCTGACTGCTAAGGCGCCCCGCCTACGGAATTAACGTATACTATAGGTTTGGCTGAGGTGTATGTTCGCGCATCCCCGGCATCTACTAAATAGAAACTGAATTCTGTTAATAATTGTTCATTTCAAGGGCTGTCAAAACTTTAGACCCAGTCTGCTGTAAACATTACATTAAGTGCTACACATTTAATACAATTACACTGTTAGGATTTTAATAATTTTATTAAAAATTGAAATAATAGTGTAACCTCCTAATGAAATACCTTATGCTGATTTTGACGTTTTCATGATTATAAATATAATTGTATTTGCACGCGTTATACTTTCCTTTCTATTTCTTCTCCTGCACTCGCCATTAATATGCATGTATGCAACACTAAAAACACATTTTTAAATACGTAACCACTATATCGTTGGTTATTACAAACTGCCTTCCGGCGGATACAATTTTTGGCGAGAAATCCCCGCGAATGCATACAGAATAAAATTATGATGTGATTATATATATATTAACTTAATGAGAATACCAGAGCGAAAGAAGGAAGGTGAACGAGAAAAGAATAAGAAAGAGACGCAGTAAGAGGGAGGTGACGAAGAAGAATGGGGTGGATGTGGAAAGGATGAAAAGGACGAGAAAGTGGGAGAGGCGGAGGGAGAGAAAGAAAAAGATGAAGAAGAAGAAGAAGAAGAAGAGGGAAGGGAAAGAACAGAAGGGGGCGAAGGAAGAGATTGAGCAAGCGGATAAGAAGGGGGAAATGGAGGAGGAGGATGAGAAGTAGGAAGAGGGGTAGGAGGCAATAGTTTCCCATGAAAACTTCCTATCTCTACCATTCGTGTTATTAAAAAAACCCTCTGGGGGATCCTGGTGTATGCTCGCGCATGCTCGGTATATCTACCAAACTGCTATTATGCTCATATTATATACAGGTAACGGTGGAAGTCATACTCAGCAGTAGTTTACCATGAAAAAATATCTTTCGAAATATCTGCCTGCTAGGGCGCCCCGCCTACGGAATTAACGTATACTATAGGTTTGGCTGAGGTGTATGTTCGCGCATCCCCGGCATCTACTAAATAGAAACTGAATTCGGTTAATAATTGTTCATTTCAAGGGCCTTCAAAACTTTAGACCCAGTCTGCTGTAAACATTACATTCAGTGCTACATATTTAATACAATTACACTGTTAGGATTTTAATAATTTTATTAAAAATGGAAATAATAGTGTAACCTCCTAATGAAATACCTTATGCTGCTTTCGACGTTTTCATGATTATAAGAATAATTGTATTTGCACGCGCTATACTTTCCTTTCTATTTCTTCTCCTGCACTCGCCATTAATATGCATGTATGCAACACTAAAAACACATTTTTAAATACGTAACCACTATATCGTTGGTTATTACAAACTGCTTCCGGCGAATACAATTTTTGGCGAGAAATCCCGGCGAATGCATACAGAATAAAATTATGATGTGATTATATATATATTAACGATTAAGATTATGCGCTATATCATAATATCAGAGAGGTGGCTCGTATTAGCAAACATCATCGGGAAATCAGTTAAAATCGCAATCCGTATCATGCATATACATACATATACATACAACCAAGAGCGTATATACTTAATATTTAATACTATATAGTAATATATTTAAATACTTAATACGTAATACTATACTTAACACGTATTTACTTGATACTTAATACCAAGAGCGGGTATACTTAATATGCGCTCTTGATACAACTAACAAGCCTTGATGTGGCTCACATATAAACAGCTGCCTGGTTGCTACATTTTGCAACTTAGCCGTCAATTGCGCGCACACAGATGCAGGTCCTTTAGGCTGGATTGCGCCAATACATTTCAACATACATACCACAATCAGGAGTTAATGAGACAAAAATCTATTAACTCATTAAATAAAATCTCATGAAATATAAACTCATTATCTAAAATCTCATTAACTCCTGATACAATGCATACCAGGCGAAGCATACGCTAGCACATTTATATATCTATTAATTGTGTGACAATATGCGCGTGATAACGTTGTTTGTTATCTCCTAAGCTACCGGCGTCTATGCACATACAACAATAACGTTAAAAGCTATATGCAGGTGAAATTTCGCTTTCAGTGTGATGGGTATTTGCACATGATGCTTTTTATGGGGAGTTCTTTGTGCTGTAAATGAAACTTGCGGCACGCGAAATGTCACAGCGAGACAAATGGAAGCAAACTGAAGCTGTTTCCCAAACTATACAGAGGTGATCATGGAAATATCGAGATACGTCTCACCGCGATCATGAACTGATCGTCGTTTATACTGAAGCATAGAATACAGAGAGATTTTCCATAGTCGTTCATTACATTGCATTGCGTATTGCATTGCATTGCATTGCATTGCATTGCATTGCATTGCATTGCATTGCATTGCATTCCTTCATTGCATTGTGTATTTTTAACATTTACAGAGCGAGGCATTAATATTATTACATATACTAGCAACAGATAAATATGAATACAACAAAAGTTCGAAACTGCGAACGGAGTTAAACACGGGTGGATTTAGAACAGCACATGCACACTGAATGAAATAGAAAATAGAAGATCGTTCGTGACATATAGTAACATCCGGTTGTCACGTGACGTCATTATGATTAATGTCTAATGCCGCCAGCAAATCTATATATAGAACATAAACGATTGACAAACTGCACTATTCAAGACACGGGTAATTAAGATTTTAACAGATTCGAATAAGGACAATCAAGCTATTTGTAAATCCATCTCCTCATCTCTAATCGTTCCTTCTTGGAACTCAGTGGCAATGTTTTACAACAATTAAAATAGATAATGCTTTTCGCAAGAATACTTCAGTCCTACACCGTCTTTCTACGTTTTTTTTTACCCCCGTGAGACATTTGTTATCAAATAATTGCGACAAAAATGTCCTACTTTCTGTAGACTCAACGACTTCATACTAAAGGATATTAGCGCATATCTTTCTAATACCAAACGAGTTACCAGTGCAATGTATAGTACTAAACAAAGACAAGGACCGCACGTGCTATATGAATACACCTTACTACACTACGAACGCCCAGTGCAACATAACCGCTCCGCGTTTCTCTTCCACTTCACTATGATAACCTCCAGTAGGAAGAAAGCCAGAGAAATGGGTAATCCTATCGCTAGCACAAGCATTATACCATACATTGTTTCTAGGTCAAGACTCTGTGCGTGAATTCCTGTTCCCATCTCCTGCGAGCATTTGGGTATTCCGTGTGAAAGGATCCGCTTGCGGAGCAGCTCGAAGAGACCGCTTTCCATGTACGACTGTAGACCTATGTTGATGGCGTGTGCGTGTGTGCTGTTAAGTGGTACGATCCATGACCTGCGGTTTGCTGGAATTTTTAACGGCGCAATAGCTAGTCTGCAAGTTCCAGTTGATTCATAGTCTGCACGAAAAATCTCCTCAGCGCCTATTACATTTTTGATAAATCCATAGTTTCTCGTGACGACTAGTTCTATCGCAGCGCCTATATTGCTGACTACCGCCCGCCTATCTCCGGACATTTTCTGCCACATTTTCCCAAGATCAGATTCTGAAGGTTGTCGCTGCATCTCATCCAATATTGACCACCCTTCCACGGCTGTCGGGATGATCGTTGGGTGATGGGCGAACTCGTTTAGTGTCCTAAACGGATACTGAATTGTTGGCTTCACTGTAAGAAAGCTAAACAGATTACCAGTGTACAGTGCGCAGATAGAAAGAGCAAAGAACCACCATATAGATAGTAATATTCTAGATGGAAGATGGAGAGGCAAACTAACTCCACCCTGCTGTAGGAATGAGCCAAACATGTAGCCCAAATGATAAAATATTCCTTGCGCAGTTTCTTCATTTTCCTGTAGACCATTGCTCCTTTGTGACATTCTCTCGATAGCCGTCATAGTGGCTGCTGTTATAAGTGAATATGCGACCATGCATAGCCAGATATAGGTATCAAATGGATCGAGAATGTTAAACATGGTAATTTTCTCGCGTGGTCTTTTAATAATTACCACATAGTAACTATCAATCAGTGGTCTAAGGAATTGCATGCTGTGCGCACGATGGCGGGTTCTGATGAACATCGAAATGTCTAGGTCCAACGATCCATTCTTCATTGCTGTCAATTCGTCCTGCGTCGTATGTCGAATATGAAGGGTAAACGTAAAATTCAGGTACTTGCTCAAGTCCACTAACAACGTTTTCGAACACAGACGTAAAGTATCGTCTGGCAAAAATCGCGGGCTGTAGAATCCCACGTTCATGTGCAAGCCATTTAGTTGTTCCACTCCATAGCGGGTTCTAACTCCATGCTGCAGTATAACTCTGCTGCTGTTAGTGGCAGGCGGAATTTTGCAGACTGATGAGGTTGAGGGGTTGTTCGTTGCCAGTGCACAGGTTGACATCATCAGAGTGTAGATGAGCAGGTAGCGTAGCAACATTTCTTGGCTCAGTTTTTCTTGCGAACGATACTCGTGAACGATGTATTCTGGCGAACGACACTCGTGAACGATGTATTCTTGCGAATGACACTCGTGAACGATGTATTCTTGCGAACGAGACTCGTGAACGATGTATTCTTGCGAACGATACTCGTGAACGATGTATTCTTGCGAACGATACTCGTGAACGATGTATTCTTGCGAACGATACTCGTAAACGATGTATTCTTGCGAACGATACTCGTGAACTATGTATTCTTGCGAACGACACTCGTGAACGATGTATTATTCTTGCGAACGATACTCGTGAACGATGTATTCTTGCGAACGACACTCGTGAACGATGTATTCTTGCCGAAACGATACTCCGTTAACGCATGTATTCTGCGAACGCATACTGTGAACGCATGATATTATCCCGAACGCCACACTCGAGCTAATACTAAGCCGAAGCCACAGTTCAGCGGAATGTTGTTTGAAGCTATGCTCATCCGCGCTTGCACAGGAGCATCTATTTGCAGCACCATGCTGCTGTAGCCGTTATGCCCGGCAGCCCCTTTCTCGAGGAACACATCGTTCAATAACGCTAAAAGCTATGTGGAGTCGATGTTTAAACGCTGCAGATCTGTTTATCGCGCAGACACGTCCGTCCCGATTGAAAATGTTTGCATAGCGAGCCCGTTGTTCGATTTCATAAAGATTGCCAAAGCGAACCATGTCACGCTATCAGTGCCTATTCAATTATACCTATACTAATTCAATAACTCGTATGTTGAGTCTCTATAATCAAAGGTACACCTACGCCATTGATGATGTATCTCAGCCGACACAAAAAACGCTATTATAACGTTATTATACCATGGTTAGGGTCACGCAATTCAATCGTGTTTATTAAACGCAAATGTGTCCGGTTTTTATAACGTTTTGAAAGCGTTTGAAACCGTAAAATACATTTTTACAGAACCTCAATACAACGTTATTGTATTGAGTCCAGATAACGTTAAAACACAACGTAATTAGGACGTTTTCTCTGCTACATAACAGTTGTTGATATACTTTGGTTGTATGTGTGCGCGTACATTCATCCGTGCGTATATATATCAGTGGGTATATACGTTATAATATAGGAGGAGGAGAGAGCGAGGCAGGCCAAATGAGGAGGGAGAGAAGGGGGTGTAGATGAGAAGGGTAGGAAGGAGGAGGTAGAAGAGGAGAGAGACATGAAGTACATTAGAAGCTGATGAGTGGAGAAGGTGGAGGAGGGGGGCGGATGAGGAAGAGGAGAGGAGGCTAGAGCGAAGCGGGGACGAGAGCGGAGCGTGCCTATCATGGACGACCGAGACAACCACCACAACACACACACCACACACAGTAACACATTTGTTTTCATCGTTTCTCGCTCCGAGCCACCGCGCACAAGAATCACAGGCACAACTTAATTGGAACGTCTCAATAAAAAATACGTGTATTATTCGAGCGAGTTTGGTACGAGTCATTAGTTGTTCTCATTTTTGCGCCTATTAATATCCAGATATGAATTATTATTATATTTTTATAAAATTATTATAAACTCATATTATCACAGGATTGTTTTTGGATAATAAGACTCAGAGTAC
>NW_014577267.1:207878-212833 GCF_000485595.1 Priapulus caudatus | reverse complement strand
AAATGTCATATATGACATTTGTGATAGTGTATATATAGACTGATACACACGTGCAGTCTCTGCTTGTTTAATTCTTATTGGCGTAGAACTTCCTTGTCTGGTGATGCATCATGTGTATGCGACTCCGTTAGCGACATTAGTTGAGTGAATAATATGCTAGAGAAATCCGATATCAGATCATGCATTCCGATTTAATGTCGTATTCAGCATGCATGCTTTTGTTTCGGACCGCAGTATGCACATGCATGTACACGATCACACACTTGGCACAATAGGGTCAGTATACACATTTATCATGTATGGGCGGTGCCTCTGCGTGTAGAATGTGCGGCTGTTTCCTATGTGTGATTATCTGCGTGAGTACCTGTGAGAGAGTGTACGGCGTATTTTCCGATAGATGGCATCACTACCCACACACAAGCTTTTTCTATAACACCGCGCGCGCGCGCACGCGTATGTGTGTCTGTGCGCGAGTGCGCGCGTATAATGTGGGTGGAGAGAGCGAGAGAGAGCATGAAAGAGAGAGAGCGCGCATGAAAGCGAGAGAGAGAGAGAGAGAGAGAGAGAGAAAGAGAGAGCGTATATGTTGACGTGCGGTGCGTGTACTGATAATTAGCATGACATATAACTCAGCTCGCAATTAGTCAGTGGAATATATGGATTCTGTACGATGTATTTACAATATAGTCATGATATATTTGATAATATAATTGCGTAATCAACATGAGACAATAATAGACGTAAAGATATTTATCTAAATTTCACACAGATTTGCAGTATCTCATTCCGCACGTTATATTTCATACATGTTAATTAGGGCTCAAGCTGTAAAATAGCGATACATGCTAATAACGATATAAATTAAATTAATATACAACATAATTACCATACAAAAATGTAATAAATATTAACTGAAGATATAATGTGTTGAGTATCGCCGAAACACTGCACGCAACCGATGCCAGGCTTTGTAGCTGCGACTGCTCGCTCTCGTCTGCCTCTGCCATCGTCGCCGCTACCCTAGTGCCATTCTCCCTGGAGCGCGTCTGTGTTTGAATTGCCTCTTCACGCTCATAATTAGTTCATTTTGTGTTCGGTTGACACAAACAATTACGAACAAAGCGCGGGGATGTTAACCGCGTTTTACCTGACTCTAATTGCTTTTACCTGCAACGCGAGAAGAATGAGCAAAATCCACGCCAGATTCATTACCGACAAATTGAATCTATCGGTAGGAAATATTAACCGCGGCTCCCGCGCTCGTTCCTACATTTTCGCGGCTTCTCGGCGCAGTCTGTTTGTTCTGATACTGGATACACGAGACGGTGTGAGCTTCGAGGAACAGCAGTGTTTCACACACATCGTCGCCGCTGGTATTTCTGACAAATGGCCGTATGTGTATGTGCGTGTGAGAGTGCACGCATACATACACGCATACGCCCACACGTATACGCACCCATAAAGGAAGTAATGGAGTAATAAAGGGAACCCAGAAAGGAATATTAACAACTTCCCGACGAGACTCGAAATAATAATAATTATTATTATTAATTATTTAATTATTATACGCACCCATACGCGCATACACACATACACGCGCGCGCACACGTGTACTTCCACAGGCACGCTCACATACGCACAGATACACATGCGTCCGTTCACACTTTTTTACGCACGCACGCGCGCGAGTATGAGCATGGTCACACACGCAGAGACGCACTTTAGTGTTAGTTATATTGTATATAGGCGCCGTTAGTGATACAAACATGCATAGGTACTACAGACACGCACTATATTGCACATACATACGTCCGTGCGTACGCAAGTAAATTGCGTATATGCATATACATGTATACATGCACTAACGCACGCTCGCATGCTCGTGTGTGTGTGTGTGTGTGCGCGCGTGCGTGCGTGCGTGCGTGCGTGCGTGCGTGCGTACGTACGTGCGTGCGTGTGTGTATATGTGTGCGTGTGTCGCGTAAAACGACGTAGATTACATTCAACGACCAACTCGCCCGCTCGACCTCTAATCCAATTTGCCTCCCCGCAAACTGTTCACGCTTCGCTAGGCACAATTCTGTGTGCAAATGCTCTCTAAGCTCGCCAAAGCATCTGTAAACAACTCATCGGCGCGCCGATTACATGGACCAGCCTTTGATTGCGGCAGCAGAAGAGAGGCATAAACCAGATTAAATCCGACTAATCTCTTCTCGCGCTCACGGCTGCCTGGCCACGACGCTTTTGAGTCACGACAACACAAGAGTGACAATGACAGTGACAGTGAGCAGGGACAATGGCGACTCCTCACTCGCCGCACTCATCTAGTACGGCGACATCTGCGTAGTTTCCTGACACGTAATATGATCTCTATACGCACTTGCCGAGGTGTTACACACTGAACGCGAGCATCGGAGCTTCACAACTCTGCTGATGATGCGAAGATGGCACGTCTCCGCTACATAACTCTGCTTCTTCTTCTTCTTCTTCTTCTTCTTCTTCTTCTTCTTCTTCTTCTTCTTCTTCTTCTTCTCTGGTCACTACACTACGCTCAACCAAGCCACTGCAGCACACAGGACCTGGCACGGTGGTTAAAAGCCTCCAGGTCTCCAGGGCTACAGGGCTCTGGTAATAAAGGGCTGATAATGTGACTGATTTAAATGCGACTTTTTGGTGTGCTGCTCTTTATGAATTGGATGAAAAAGAGGCACACGTGATCGATTGTCTTTGTTTCGATTATTCGGTAATTATGACACTACGTCATTGATTTGCGCAGATTTACTATTTTATCGATTAGCGGTTTGTTTTGGGTTACAAAAAACACGGGCACGTATTTTCGTCTGAATTCTGGTAGAAGAATTGGTGTTGATAGATATCCTTTACAATTGCCCTAACTGAATGTACGGCGCGTTTTTATTTTGTCTCCCCACTCAGCTCCCCAACTCTTGTTGTCAATCAATCATTCTAATGCCATTCTTTACTTATTTCCTTTTCTCACACTCCAGATTTCCTCTCCTCTCAGCTAATTCCCCTGTGCGGTTCCATCCTCTTACCATTCCTCGCAGAGTCCCACGCTCTGCTATATCTCTTCACTCAATTGCGTTCCATCCATTTCTGCCGCGAAATGTTTTCGTGGTGTACGCAGATTATTGCAGTTAACGAGCGTAACGTGGTCGAATAGCAATCTAACGTATTACAGTGTGTATCTGGTATTCTGTTATAAGTACACGCTGTCAGAGACCAGCATAAAATCGTATGTCATGTAAATAACACATATATAAACAACAAATACATATAATAACAGGAAACACATATATACCACGATATATATATAACACAGTAGTGAAAAAAATATTTGTTTTAATTTTCTCCTGATAACATTTATGAAATATAGTACAAATAACTCATGTAATATATAGTGTATAGCACATAACACATCACATTAAGAATATATAACAACATTATAATATTCGCACTTAAAAACAACAGAATGAATCAAATAATATATACAATTCTTTTTTAGTACGATTCTGTTATCTGCAAGAATGCGCATGGAATTATAAAGCATTAATCAGATTCTATGCACTCATACGACTAAACAAATAGCAGGCACAGGATTCGAACATTAAATTATACTCGATTTTCTAGCTTTGCTTTGTGTCTAACGTCGCTTGCTGCTACATGTGCCACACCGCACCATATTTGGACCAATAGCTGCTTAATTGGTATATATTTTAATCCACAATCGTTAGGATATTATGGAAAAAGTATTATTAGTAAATTATCATTAAAATTGGTCCCCCCAAGACGCGATATCCATTAGATTGAGATACGGTAGCTCGAGGCTTCATGGTGTATTGTTACAATCTTGATTTTGCATATCCGTTAATTGTTGTCTCTACTATGCGAATGAATGAAGTCATGGATTCAAATGATAAGAGCATATATTATATAACTAATGATCTAACTATATTGCAGATTTGAAAAAAAATAGTATTTAATTATGTTTTACATTTTTAATACCGTCACGACCGATGCGCTGCTACAGCCGTGTTTACTGGTAGCTATTTTTATATTAAAAATTTATCTGCTATTAGATATTTTACATTTCTCGAAGACAGAAGCTTTTAAATTCGTGGTAATTAAAACAACCGAAACTGTTACGACGTGATGGAGTTTATGACCGGTCTTAATGTTAAATTCTCTTCATCACGTTAAATATAATCGGTATACCCTTCTTAGTATCACGAACTTAACAATAGCCGTGTCCGTTTCTTGCCTTTTATGAGATCCGAGAAATATTGGATATGGTTTCAATTGATCAATTTCGTCCTAACTGTTAACTGTAATGTCCGCTTTATGCTCGATTACAGATGCCAACCACTTTGAGAGATAAATCGACAATAATTTCTCCCCGAATGATATAATGAAATCAACAACGCTCGAGTTACCCCGAGATCGATGAATGCATCTTCCCGGACACAAATTACTCGTATTAATTGCTTCACCTATAATTTTTAAACGGCTATATGGAATCTGATTGAACGCTATATGCAATATTCAGAACGAAACTTTTGTAGAAAAGAAAAAGGCGTGCGCGTCACTGAGTCGTCAAGAGCGGGAATGTGTGAGTAACCATGGAAATGCGTAATAATATTATACTAGGCCTACGCGTGCATGCTCTCTTGCTACGCTCGATTCCGGGCACTTCTCTCTTTCTCTCTCTCTTTCTCTCTCTCTCTTTCTCTCTCTCTCTCTCTCTCTCTCTCTCTCTCTCTCTCTCTCTCTTTCTCTCTCTTCTGCAATCCCTCGTCGCATACGGTTTTCTCTTTGGTATCAGCTAAATGTTACTCGTCGGGCGCTTCTCTCTCTCTCTCTCTCTTTCTCTCTCTCTCTCTCTCTCTCTCTCTCTCTCTCTCTCTCTCTCTCTCTCTCTCTCTCTCTCTCTCTCTCTC
>NW_014577267.1:199349-201202 GCF_000485595.1 Priapulus caudatus | reverse complement strand
ACACACGACACACACACACACACACACACACACACACACACACACACACACACACACACACACACACACACACACACACAGTCACACACACATCATATATATATAATATATATATGTGATATATATAATATATATATAGTGGGGATTCGACGTTGCCTGGGTTGATTTCGTGACCAAAATGTAAGATATTTCAGAAGAAAGAATCGAATAATAAGTGCTACCAAAATAATGCAGTAGTATAGCAATGTGTTTTAAAAGCAGAAAATACTGCAATGTCACAAACTACTGCAATGTAAACTGTAATTGTACAATGTCAATTGAGCAGAACGTAAGGTAAGGAAACGTAACGTACCATAACCGTAACATGTGAGGCTATCGTGAAATAGCACGAAATTTAATTTGACGTACGCATGATAGTAAGTAAGGAAAATATGTTATGGGAATATTTTAAGCTGAAACACATTTTATGGAGAAGATGAAAATAATAAAAACTACTTCAATCACTACAATAGGAATAAAATAATTTCTTAGGGCATAACATAATCATTACAGTGTTTAGTAAAGAAAAATGTGTAGAATGCAATGGTTAACATAAGGAAACGCACCGTTACATAAGGAAATGTAACTTAACTAAGGCTGTCGTGAATGAGCAAGTCATTATAACGTAACAAACCATGCGGGTGTATAAGGAAAGAATATTATGGGAATATCGTATGCAGAAGAAATTTTTTTTTTTTTTGTAGGCGGAAATAAGTAACGCTAGGTTAAATAAAAGCAGTAGCAGAGCACTGAGATGATGGGCTGGCTTACACGCTACAACAGTACAACACATAGAGTTATAACGAACATAGTGCAAAGCCGCATACAGTACAATTACAATTATAATTACATTACAACAGTAGTCGAGTTTTTATTGGCGAACATAATTAATATGGCATGAAAGCTGTATAGCAAAGCTAGTAATTGTATAATGTTGAAAAATGTGTAGAATGCAAGTGTGAACATAGCGAAACACAACGTAAAGTAACGTATCGTATCATTATTAATAAAATGTAACACTATGTAGTGAGCCTATCAATATCAGAAATTAGCATGAGATTATGGCAACCTAGTAGAATCGGTACATAGTACTGAAATAAAGATAGTAATTGGTAAATCAGAATATATATATATATATATATATTTATATAGGCCTATATATCCATTCCTTCATCAAGCTAACAAGCTGTAATCTTAGAGCTATACAAATGCGATATATATATATATATATATATATATATATATATATATATATATATACAACGACGAATGGCCTGAATTCCTGTGGTCATCCTGCAATAATTCCGATGCAGCTGGCGCGCGCCCTAGAGTGGTATGCAGATGCGTATACTGTTCACACGCTGATATCACTGCGCATTATATTTGCTTTTACCTGACATAATTATTACTCCGTTAGTGGCGAAATTAACTTATCTATTTAAGTGTTATACGATTATCCTAATGTATAGATTGGCGATGACGTTCATATATGGTTATCACGGTTATGCAACTTTGGGTTAAATTTATGTGTATTTGGATAGATGGATGGATGGGTGAGTGGATGGGTGAGTGGATGGGTGGATAGATGGATGGACGGACGGACGGACGGACGCATGGATAGAGGGATGGACGGACGGACGCATGGATGGAGGGATGGACGGACGGACGCATGGATGGAGGGATGGATTGATGGATGGATAGATGGTTGGATGGATGGATGGATGGATGGATGGATGGATGGATGGATGGATGGATGGATAGATGGATGGATGGATGGACGGACGGACGGACGGACGGACGGACGGACGAACGGA
>NW_014577267.1:193781-199315 GCF_000485595.1 Priapulus caudatus | reverse complement strand
GACCGCGAGCAAGGTAGCGACGACCAGTATCAGCGGTAGCTGTAGGATTCGCACTAGCGAGATCGTCATTTCTGCAAATGTTCAATATATAGCTGCCGTCGGAATCTCAGGCTGGTGGCGGCTATCGGTGTCGACTGCTGTCTGCTGATGTGTGCACGTGGCCGTCAGCGCGTCCCTCGGTGTCGACTGCTGTCCCAGTGTGTCTGCTAGTGCGTGCTGGTGCCGCTCAGGTGTCAGATGCTGTCTGCTGGTGCGTGCTGGTGTCTGACGGTGTCTGCTGGTGCGGTGGCGGCTGGATAACGCACTGTTTCCGTGTCGATAGCAGTCTCCGTGCGATAAAATCTCTGGTTGATAATCAATAATAAATATTCAACAATATGTCATATATATAAATATATACATATATTTCGATATCGATATAGGTGTGTAGGGCCTAATTCTAATGGCAGACTCACTGCGCGCGCGCGCGCGCGTGTGTGTGTGTGTGTGTGTGTGTGTGTGTGTGTGTGTGTGTGTGTGTGTGTGTGTGTGTGTGTGTGTGTGTGTGTGTGTGTGTGTGTGTGTGTGTGTGTGTGTGTGTGTGTGTGTGTGTGTGTGTGTGTGTGTGTGTGTGTGTGTGTGAGTGTGTGTGTGTGTATTTGTGTGTGTTTGTGTGCGAGCGCGCGCGCGTGTGCGTTGTTTATAATATGCTATCGTTATAGACTACACTGTTCGAAGATTATTTCAACCGAATCTATATAAACCTGAAACATTTATCTGCAATATAATATCATGATCTAATTTTCATATAAGCGGCCCATCAATGTAAAAATATTAGCTAGCGTATATTGTTATTTAGCACGGATTTTCTGCAATAAACACGTAAATATACGTTAATTGTCTTTCGAATAGCTGAACTAATAATAGTTGGAGGATTTATATTTATAAATTAAATGATTCACTGATAATTGGAAAACTTTTGCATCCACATATATAAGTGTATTTGTCAATACCAGCGCGCTGTTAGCAACGTATTCAGCATTGGATTGCATAAATCATTATTTTCACGCTACATTGATTATTTTCACTTAATCTTATTAACTTTCTCTTGCTGTTATGATTGTTATTTCTATACCAAACACATTTCTGTAGCAATGTTTGTAGATAGATTTCGAGTCGACAGACATAAAATTGAGTTAGAGCTCTAGTCTGATCTTTGTTTAATCGATCTGTTTGTTGACACTAAACCACGCTGATAATTAACTAATTACGTGCTTTCGAGAGACAAACAAGCTACACAGAAATAAAAATGTCATATGAATCTTTCTGTACGACAATACCCCGTGACACATTATTTTACCAATATGACAGGTATTCACGAAGAATGCGCCGCTTTGCGGGGATAACTTAATTTCTCGCGCATTAGAAATGCATTAAAACGCTGGTTGAATATCAAGTAGCCGCGAAGAGACATACACGATATTCGGAATATAGAATCAGTGTATGTGTGTCGTGTAGTGACTGATCGATGTGTGAAGCACAACAAAAGAATTAATTACGAAATAGCAAGGAAAGTTGAATCTAACATGAATTTCTCCGCTGCTTGCTACTAAAATGGATCATGTTCTGATATAAAAGACATAAAACTGTCTATCGTTGATAAATAGATGTAACTATAATTATCTACAAAATGACTAGGTATATTGCTAGATACTGATTATATGCGGCTGTATAATTCGAAAAAATCTACATCGATGTATGGAAAATTTACATTAGTGAAGAAATTATTCCGATTACACTATATCATAAGCCAATTTTATATTCAGTTTCCAAATGGCAAGAACAGTTATGTGTAGCAAACGTATAATTTACAGTAATGTAGAATGAATCATCTAAGGCACACACCCCGATTCTAGATGCGTCAACGATTTTCGTTTGCTGTGAAGACTAAATTATTATTACTATTTAATCGCAGCAGAGATAAAATGCTGGTTTAATCATTATACTTGGACGCTAGGCCACCGCTCGTCGGTCGCAGCACAGCGCAAAGACGTTACCGTGCACAGCAGCTGCTGCTGCTAGCCTTATTCACCATAGCTTTATATTCCACTGCTGCATTTGCCGACTATTGTGAAAAGAACGTTCGAAACCATTTATGGCATGGGCGGCCATTTTTCAGTCCGTGTACACGTTCGAGCATTGTGCATTAACGACGGCTACATATCACCAACCAATACAATATGAAGCAGAAAAAAGAAGGTTTTTCGGGAGATGCAAACGCCTCTTTCGCATAGAAGCATCGCTCTCACTATACATGTATTAACTGCCGCGGCGTCTACCAGTAGCCTAGTGTCCACTCGTTGTCGCATTTCCTTACAGTCGCATTACGCCCGCGGACACGTATGTACCTTATATATATATATATATTATATACATACATACATACATACATACATACATACATACATACAGTATACATTACATCGAGCCCTGCTGCCCTGCTCGTCGCCCATGACACGAGAACTCAGACACAGCTTCCTCCATCATCTCCTGCCAGCTATCGCTGTTCGATCGCTCGTCCTGCATGCACTCATTGCCCCGCTCGCATCTCGGCTGCTCCCTCGCCGCCCTCCGCCGCTTAATCCGGCTAAGACCAAGTCATCATGCCACTGCCACGCCAAGCCACGTGGTATTTTATGCGGCGCAATTATCTAATTGATGTTCTATGGCCGCGGACCGGGGCCTAATTGTTTTCTAATTTTAATTAATGTTCATTTCCTTGGGGACGCTCGCGCCCTTCTGTGGCCGCATGATGCTAACGGTAATCATCTCACTGCTGCGTGACGTCACGGGCTCTCGCGGTTCCCCGCCCCTCTGTTCCCGCGGCCATACACAGCACCGCGCTCAGCGCCTTTTGTTATCCACTAATTGTTTAATTTTCGGGAAACCAATTGCCTTAAGTGGTGCATGAAAAGAAATCAATGTCTACAGCCACGGGCGGCGGCCATAAGAGAAATTAAAACGAGCAGCTCGGGCGATAAATAAAGCTAGGCGCTGCATGCTGCCGCTGGGAACGTACTCAGCGTAGCAGCTCTCCTATAATGAGATGCTGACTGCGCGATGCTGCGGCCACGCCCATGCCTCCGCCGCTAGCCAATCGGAGCGCGAGCTGTCGCGGACATTACTTACTCCTTCGTCTCCCTTCTCTTATCTAGTCGAAGCTTAATTCGATTACAGGCCGGCGCGGAAAAAGGCCGTTGAGAGTCGGAGAGTCTATACTGACGCTCGCGTGAAATATCAGCAAGGAAACGGCGAACTTTGCATAGCGTACGCCGACCGTGACACAATGAACATGGACTATTCTTACCTCAACCAGGGCTTCGATCCCAACTGCTCTCTACCAGGCATGGATCCGGGCGGGCTCAACTGTAACCTTCCGTGCAGCTACCCGGGCGACATCGGCTCCTGTGGACAGGTATCACAGGCCTACCGCTACACGTCTGCCATGCGGGGGTTCGGCGGAAACCCTCCCGCTATGGCAACAGGCAACTGTAGCATGACAGGTATGATGGCCCGTCCGAGAGAGACGCATCAACCTCCCGTCTTCCCGTCAGGTGAGCGATTCGTTACGACCTTCCGGCGTGTCGGTATTTGCGCACCGAAATCATATCTAGTCGGCTTAATTTCATTGCTCCGGTTTATAAACAGCAAATTTTCGAATAAAAGTGAATAATTCAATACAGCGCCCGCAGCAGGCTGTGCTAATCTTGTTGCACCGTGTACGTCGGTGCACTCGCGCCTTGCTTTATTAACTATCAGGAATTAAGAAAATGTTATTTACTGCGGAGGGAACTGCCTTTTGACTGAATGATGCCCTAATGTCACATTATCAGTACATAATCCAAACCGCGTTACGAAGAAATGAAATTTACAGACGCATTACGCGCGTAATTTCAATGGATGCGAATAGCAAAGCTAATTTTCTAGCCCGCATTCTTATAATTAACTGCGTCAACACTAATTAAGCAGATGCTTTAATAGGGATGAAACGTAATTATATAATTCGAGTAAATTTCAGCAAATAGTTTTCCCTTGTTGTAGACAAGTTTTATTAATTTGTTTGTGCTTCTAATATTCCCATACGAACGAATATTTGTTGTTGGAATTAAGATGTTGCACACTTTTGATTGGGTAAATATTAATAAATCATGCGCTTAAAGATTACTCAAATGAAAAACGCATCGATTCATCATACTAAATATATGATAATATTTGCGAATAAAATACGATATCTCCAGCAGATTAATAACGCAAGCAGCAGCTTGAGAAAAGAATGATTTGACTTTACCGTTGCAGAATAAAACCGCTTCTATAACTATGCGCAATTTTTTCTAGTCAAAAATAAAAGGAATTGGGTTTCGCTTTTTGCATGTTATAATTATAATTCATGAAATTAATACAATACATGGCATTAACACGGTAAAATATTGTACGAGCTATTTCGTTAATTTATAGGTAAACCACCGGTATCGTGAATGTTCTAAAAACAACATGCAGGGACAATTATACAGTTACGAAAATTTTAAATTGCAAAATCAAGATGAACACGCATAGTATAATTTGAAATAGTTTCCCCGCTTTATTTAATTAGGAAAAAAATTATAACCAGGGTTTTCTCCACTTTCAAACAGCGTTATTTTATTCGGGTGCTGTCTAGCGGTAGATAACAACCAACTCTGTAGCTATTGTACAATATTAAGATCTGCGACCGAATCGACGAATAACCTGAAATTATATATAGGTCGAGTACATCATTTGCCCAATCATATTATATTATATTATATTATATTATATTATATTATATTATATTATATTATATTATATTATATTATATATGATATTATATCATTATATTATTTATAATACATATGTTGGTATATATTATGTGTGTGTATATATATATATATGTATATATATATATATATATATACAACGACGAATGGCCTGAATTCCTGTGGTCATCCTGCAATAATTCCGATGCAGCTGGCGCGCGCCCTAGAGTGGTATGCAGATGCGTATACTGTTCACACGCTGATATCACTGCGCATTATATTTGCTTTTACCTGACATAATTATTACTCCGTTAGTGGCGAAATTAACTTATCTATTTAAGTGTTATACGATTATCCTAATGTATAGATTGGCGATGACGTTCATATATGGTTATCACGGTTATGCAACTTTGGGTTAAATTTATGTGTATTTGGATAGATGGATGGATGGGTGAGTGGATGGGTGAGTGGATGGGTGGATAGATGGATGGACGGACGGACGGACGGACGCATGGATAGAGGGATGGACGGACGGACGCATGGATGGAGGGATGGACGGACGGACGCATGGATGGAGGGATGGATTGATGGATGGATAGATGGTTGGATGGATGGATGGATGGATGGATGGATGGATGGATGGATGGATAGATGGATAGATGGATGGATGGATGGACGGACGGACGGACGGACGGACGGACGGACGAACGGACGGACGGACGG
>NW_014577267.1:190873-193771 GCF_000485595.1 Priapulus caudatus | reverse complement strand
CTTTCTCGCTTGCTCTCTCTCTCCTCTTTTTCTTTCTCTCTCTCTCTCTTCTCTTTCTCGCTTGCTCTCTCTCTCCTCTCTTTCTTTCTCTCGCCCTCTCTCTCTCGCGCGCTCAATTTCCCTATCGGGTTCTCATTCTCTTTCTCTCTCTCTCTCTCTCTCTCTCTCTCTCTCTCTCTCTCTCTCTGTTTCTCTCTGTTTCTCTCTCCCCCCGCTCCTCTCTCTATTTCTCTCGCTTTCGCTCTCGCTCTCTCTCTTTCTCTCTCTTGCTTTCTCTCTCTCTCTCTCTCTCTCTCTCTCTCTCTCTGTGTTTTTCTCGCTGTTACTACCCTACCACAGGCACAGTAAAGAAACTGTTGGCAAATGTTTGGCGATTGCAAACGAACGCGTAGATAATATACGACGAGAGCGAAGAGTAGGATAGAACCAGACACCAATTTCACCGCGGTGATGTGATGTTATGTGGCCATGTGGGGGTCGTATTGCACTGAAGGCAGCAGCTACGTGCATGGGGCTTCGATAAACACGGTATACCTCATGACGTCGCAGCAAGTTTTATTAATATTTTAAAATAAATAATCGCCTGTGGCGATGCGTCACACGTGACTTGCGATTGTAAATTTAGACATCTCTGATGCGGTTGCTGACGATCCTCTTATTCGTTCCTAATAATTATCTTGTATTTCTCAAAATAGTGTATACGAATATAACAAACACGACTTTTTGAGGGCTGAACAATTCATGCTACAGCATATAAGCTTTCACAACAACGTTACTTAATTGATATAAAAATATTACATTTAAAGGTAATAATGTGTATTTTAGAAAGGATCTTATTAAAATTTTATCGATGTTTATTAGTTGAATTTTATTTAATGGGTCAATTGATAATTTAAGTAAATATTAATGCACCTCAATATTAAAATGATAATTTTTATGGTCGTTTTATCACTCATATAATATTTTTATAATATACCGTAGAATAATTCTGAATAAACACATAACATATTCTACACGGTGTTCTCCTACACTGCCTTAGGACGCGTTGGTCTAAGCTCTATGATCCAGAATAACATTAATTCTCAGAATGTATAACTTCTGTTCCGAATATCTATACAATTTTTAACGAATTTACCATACTCCGCCGATTTCATAACCATCTAAGAATTTCAAAAGGGTTGGCCAAACGGGCGGCGTCTGTGAAAAAAAATTTCGAGTCGTATTCACACAACGATCCGGGTTTTGCCTATTTTGAACCGACGTTGCTTGTGAATTAAAACAAGTCAATCCGCAACAGGAAGATTACATTACCGTACGTGAAAGATTGCAATCTCGTTGCTTATGAAATTACAAGAATTCCTAATTGAAGAACACACTTGAAGCACAAACCGTTAACGCATCTTGGAATTAATTTATCCAGTTAATGATGACTTGGCTAGACAGATACTATGGCTGTAACTAGCTATTACATGGTAGTGATGGGTATAGCTGTATGGGTCTAGAACTAAAGCACACTGGAGGTGACAGTTACACAGACAAACCGAGCTAGATATGAATTTGTATGGCGCAACCAATATAGATATTTTATCCTTCTTTTGCACACACATGAACGCACGCACATACAACGCAACACACACACACACACACACACACACACACACACACACACACACACTATGGATGGATGGATGGATGGATGGATGGAAGGATGGATGGATGGATGGATGGATGAATGGATGGATGGATGGATGGATGGATGGATGGATGGATGGAAGGATGGATGGATGGATGGATGGATGGATGGATGGATGGATGGATGGATGGATGGATAGATGTGTGGATTAGCGGATGAATAATCTGGTCGATTGTTTGAAATATTTAAAGGGAGATAGCCAAGCTATTGAGGGGTAAAACACTTAACTTTCAGTACCAAGCAACCTCGATAAAAAATACAATACTTAATACTTATAAACACGCAAACGAGGCATGAGACATCTTCTGGTGAGCATAAACGGCAGGTGAAGGTCGTAGAACTAGTAGCGTGATGACAACTTTCAGCCCCGAGCGTTGCGCCTATATACGCAATATTTTCCCATTGACGCATGTGCTTTTCAATTAAATAGATATAGTTTCGGTATAAATGCACGGCTTACAGGCTAATGTGCCTCGTGAATGTCTTTCATTTCTACTCACATGTAGGTCTACTCTGAACAAACAGTAATCCAATTAATTAAGTTTTCCGCCGCTCCCGCTGCGGATTATTTAACATGCTTAATAACGGGGAATCATATTTACTCGTCAAACATACCGGACAATAGGGCATTCGAGCCTCGCGCGAACGATCTTTCACGCGACCTTATAGCCAAACAGCCTCTAATAATATTTTCATTAAGACGTCCGTTCCCGCCAATAGAATCGAAATAGAAATATACGACTGCGGGCGCTAGACAAATTTACCTAATTAAAATTGAGTGCCTTTTGGAAATTTGTGCACACAGCGAGGTGAATGGGATCCGCGAAATAGATTGTAAGACGGCTGGGACGCGGCAGTTTCCCGCTAGGGACTAGCTGCACGCGTCACACGCGTGTTTGCCATGTATACAGTGCGTAGCAGTATAGGGATGTGCGCGGGTGTGTGCGTGCGTGCGTGTGTGTGTGCGCGTGTGTGCTTAGAACGGGCATGTCGCGCCAGCGTGATCTCGCTCTCGCGCGCGCGCTCTCCCCCTCTCTCCCTGTCTCCCTCTCCGTCCCCTCCCCTCGCTCTCTTAAATTATTTCTCTCTTGATTTCTCTCTCTCTCTCTTCTCTTTCTCGCTTGCTCTCTCTCTCCTCTCTTTCTTTCTCTCTCTCTCTCTTCTCTTTCTCGCTTGCTCTCTCTCTCCTCTCTTTCTTTCTCTCT
>NW_014577267.1:175313-190863 GCF_000485595.1 Priapulus caudatus | reverse complement strand
AACGGGGAATCATATTACTCGTCAAACATACCGGACAATAGGGCGCATTCGAGCTCCGCGCGAATCGATCCTTCACGCGACCTTTATAGCCAAACAGCTCTAATAATTATTTTCATTAGAGTCCGTCCCAGTCCGCAATTAGAATCGAATAGAAATATACGACTGCGGCGCTAGACAAATTTACCTAATTAAAAAATGAGTGGCCTTTTTGGAAATTTCGTGCACATACAGCGAGTGTGAATCCGATCGCGCGAAAGGTAGACTTGCTAAGACGGCTGGACGCGGCGCGAGCTTTCCCGCTTAGCGGACTTTAAGCTGCACGCGTACACAGCGCCGTCGCTTGCCTTATAACAGTGCGTTGACAGTATAGGACTGTCGCGCGGTGTGTGGCGTGCGTGCGCGGTGTTGTGTTGGCGGTGTGTGCTTAGAACGGGCTAGTCGCGCGCAGCCGTGATCTCGCGCTCTCGCGGCAAGGCGCGCTCTTCCCCTCTCTCCCTGTTCTCCCTCTCCGTCGGCGCCTGCCCTCGCTCTGTCCAAATTATTTCTCTCTTGATTTCTCTCTGCCTCTCTTCTTCTTTTCGGCTTGCTCTTTCATCTCCTCTCTTTCTTCTCTCTCTCTCTCTCTCTTCTTCCTTGCTCTCCTTGGCTCACTCTCTTTCTATCTCTTGCCATCGTTCTCTCTCGCCGCTCTTCTCCTATCGCGCTATTCTCGGATTTCTTTCTTCTCTCGTCTCTCTCTCCGGACTCTCTCTCTCTCTCTCTCCTCTCTCCTCTCTCTCTTCTCTCTCTCTCTCTATTCTCTCTCTATCTCTCTCTCGCTCTCTCTCTCGTCTCTCGTTCTCTCTCTCTCTCTCTCTCCTTCTCGTCTCTATCGTCTCTCTCCACTCTCTCTCTCTCTCTCTCTTCTCTCTCTCCTATATTTATATAATATATATATAATATATATATATTATATATAGCTTGCCACGCTCAACACACTCTCTATCTCGCTTCCGCCACTACATTTGTTTCAACCCTCTCTCTTGTGCTGAGATTTTTTTTCTCTCTGATCGCGCGCGCTCGTCTCTCCTCTCGCTTCTCTCTCTCTCTCTCTCTCTCTCTCTCTTCTCCTCTTCTCTGCTCTTTCTCTCTCCTCTCTCTCTCTCTCTCTCTCTCTCTCTCTCGCTCTCTCTCTTTCTCTCTCTCTCTCTCTCTCTTTCTCTCTCTCTCTCTCTCTCTATTTCTCTCGCTTTCGCTCTCGCTCTCTCTCTTTCTCTCTCTTGCTTCTCTCTCTCTGCCTCTCTCTCATCTCTCTCTCTCTCTACTCTCTGGTGTTTTGTTCTCGCTGTTACTAGCCCACCACAGGCACAGTAAAGAAACTGTTGGACAATGTTTGCGATTGCAAACGAAGCGCGTAGATAATATACGAGAGAGCGAAGAGTAGGCATAGAACCAGACACGCAATGTTCCGCTGGCGGTGATGTGATGTTTAATGTGGCCATTGGGGGTCAGCTTATTCATGAAGCAGCACTACGCTGCCATGGGGCTTCGATAAACCACGTTATACTCATGACGTCCGCAGCAAGTTTATATTAATATTTTAAAATAAACTAATCGCCTGTGGCGATGCGTCACACGTGACTTTGCGATTGTATTTAGACATCTCTGATGCGGTTGCTGACTGATCCTCTTATTTCGTTGCCTATATTATCTTGTATTTCTCAAAATAGTGTGTATACGAATAATAAATACAGGCGACTTTTGAGGGCTGACAAGTTCATGCTACACGCATATACACTTGTTCACAACAACGTTAATCATTGCATATAAAAATATACATTTAAAGAATAATTGTATTTTCGCAGAAGGATCTTAATAAAATTTTATCGATGTTTATTAGTGATTTTATTTAATGGGTCAATTGATAAATTTAAAGTAAATATTTAATTGCACCTCAATATTAAAATGATAACTTTATGGTCGTTTGTATCACTCATATAATATTTTTAATAATATAACCGTAGAATAATTCTGATAAACACATAACCATTATTCTTACACGGTGTTCCTACACGTGCCTTAGACGCGTGTGGTCTAAGCTCTATCGATCCAGAGATAACATTAATTACTCAGAATGTATAACTTACCTGTTCCGAATATCATACATTCCTTTTAACGAATTTGACCCATACTCCGCCGATTTCATAACCATCTAAGAATTTCAAAAGGCTTGGAAACGGGCGGCGTCTGTGCAAAAAATTTTCGAGTGCGTATTCACACAACGATCCGGGTGATTTTGCCTATTTTGAACGACGTTGCTGTTGTGAATTAAACAAGTCAATCCGCCAACAGGGAATGATACGATTAGCAGTACGCTGAAGATTCAATCTCGTTGCTTTAATGAAATTACAAGTAATTCTAATTGAAGAAACACCTTGAAGCACAAACACGTTAACGCATCTTGGAATTAAATTTATCCAGTTAATGATGACTTGCTAGACAGATACTATGGCTGTAAGCTAGCTATTACATGTAGTGATGGGTATAGGCTGTATGGGTCTAGAACTAAAGCACACTGGAGGTGACAGTTCACACAGGACAAACCGAGCTAGATATGAATTTGTATTGCGGCACCAATTATAGATATTTATAGCCTTCTTTAGCACACACTATGAACGCAGCGCACATACAGCACGCAACAACACACACACACGAGCACACACAACACACACACAACACACACACACACACACACATGTCACAGCACCAGCAGTCCACACCCATCATATATATATGAATATATATATGTGATATATATTAATATATATATAGTGTGGGATTCGACGTTGCTGGGGTTGACTTTCGTGACCAAAATGTAAGATATTTCAGAACAGAAAGAATCCGAATAATAAGTGCCTACAAATAATCGCGAAGTAGTATAGGCATATCGTGTTTAATAAGCAGAAAAATACTGCAATGTCACAAACTTGCAATATGTAACTTATTAACATGTCAATTGAGCCAGAACTGTAAGGTAAGGAAACGTAACTACGCATAACGTAACAGTTGAGGGCTATCGTTGAAATAGGCACGAAATATTTAATTGACCCCGTAACGCGATGATAGTAAGTAAGGAATATGTTATGGGAATATTTTTAAGCATAGAAACAATTTAGGAGAAGATGAAAATAATAAAAACTCTTCAATCACTACAATAGGAATAAAATGAATATTCTATAGGGCATAACATAATCATTACAGTGTTTAGCTAAAGAAAAAATGTGTAGAATGCAATGGGCTTAAACATAAGGAAACGCACGCTTACAGTAAGAAATAACTTAATAAGGCTGTTCGTGGAATGAGCAAGTCATTTATAAGCGTAACAAACCCAATGCGGGTGTAAATAAGGAAAGAATATTTATGGCGAATATCGTATGCAAGAAATTTTTTTTTTTGTGGCGAAATAAAGTAACGCCTTAGGTTCAATAACCAGCCATAGCAGCTAGTCACTGAGATGATGGGACTGCTTAACACGCTACAACAGTACAACACATAGATCTATAACGAACATAAGTGCAAAGCCCATACATACCAATTACAATTATAATTAACATTACAACGTAGTCGAGTTTTTATTGCTGCGAACATAGATTAATATGGCATGAAAGCTGTATAGCCAAAGCTAGTATGTATTAATGTTGAAAAATGTGTAGAAATGGCAAGATGGTGGACATTCATAGCGAAACACAAACCCCGTATGAAGTAACGTATCGTAATCATTATTAATAAAAGTGTAACATATGTAGTTGAGCCTATCAATATCAAGAAATTAGCAAGCAGATTATGGCACCTGATAAGGAATTGGTAGCATAGGGTACTGGAAACTAAGAATAGTAATTGCGTAAATCAGAATATATTATTCATATATAGTAATATATATATATTTATGTTATTTATACTTAGCTATATATTCCGATTCGACTTCATCAAGCTAACAGCCTGTAAATCTTAGAGCTATACAAATTGCGATACTATATATATATATATATATACTACTATATATATATTATATTACTAATAGATATGTGTGCGTGTGCGTTGGTCGTGTGCCGTGATGCGTGTGCGTGTGCGGTGTTCGTCTCTCGTCGATGTGCTTCGCGTGTTGTTTGCGTGTGCAAGTGTGCGTGGCTGCGGTGTGCGTGTTGCGTGTTTGCGTGTGCCCGTGTTGCGTGTTGCTGGTTGTGCGTTGTGTGCCATCGGTGCGTGTGCGTGTGCGTGCTGCGTGTGCCGTGTGCGTGCGCCGTGCGTGTGCGTGTGCGTGTGTGAGTGTGTATGTGGGTGTGTGCGTGTGTGTTGCGTGTGTGCGACTGTGTGTGTGTGTTGAGTATTATGCGTGTGTGCGTGTGTGTGTGATGTGGTGTGTGTGTGTGTGCGAATGTGTGCCTGTGTGTGTGTGCGGTGTGCCTGGTGTGCGTGCGTGTGGGTCGCTGTGTGTGTGTGTATGTGCGTGGGTGCGTGTTTGTGTGTCCTGTCTCGATCTCGTGCGGTGTGTGTGTGTGTAGTGTGGTGTGCATGGTTGCGTTGTGGGTTGTGTGTGTAGTGTTGTGTGTGTGTGTCGTGTGCGCGCGCGTGTGTGATTGTGCACGTGTGGGTGTGTGTGTGTGTTGCGCGTCAGCGGCCGCGCGCGGCTGCGTGTGTGTGTTGTGTGATTGTGGTGTGTTGTGCTGGTGTGATGTGTGTGTGTGTGTGTTGTGTGTGTGTGCGCGCGCAGCGTTGTGTGTGTGTACTGTATATATGACTGTACGAACGAATGGAGATGCTTCCTTTTATTTGAATATCATTAAGTGATTACTGTGTGTAACAACGGTACAGGTGATAGCGCCTATGTTGTAGTGGCGGAGCCCACCACAGGACTATTCAGTTAAACCCCTGTTGCAGAAAACACGTCAGTTGTTGCCTCTGATGCCTGAATTTACTCGCAAGCGAATTTTTTCTGTAGAAATTTATCTTGCAATGTCGTCTTATTAACGGTAGCCTCCCGCACACTACACAACACCACACACACAAGCACACACACACACATGCACACACTCCACATCCTGACCATCACACACACACACACACACACACACACACACACACACACACACACCATACACACACACAAATACTATTATATATTTCATATGTCTCTATTCAGCGAAACAGTTTTCCCCTATAAGATTGTAATGCAAGCAGTCCAGACGCCACACGGTACTGCGGAGAGAAACGCAAGCTCAGGCGACGCATTCGTACGACCCGTTTACTAGCGCTCAGCTTCAAGGGAAGTGGAGAAAGCATTCGCTGAGACACACTACCCGGATATCTACACCGCAGAGGAGATTGCTATGAAGATAGATCTCACGGAAGCGAAGTTCCGGTACGCATGCTGTGGCGGAGGTGTGTGTGGGAGTCGTGTGTGGTGTCCTGTGTGTTGGTGTGGTCTGTCTGTCGTGTGCGTGTGCGGTGTGTGTGTGCTGTGTGTGTGTGTGTGTGTGTGTGTGTGCTGTGTGCTGTGTGTGTGTTGGCTTGTTGTGTGTGTAGTGTGTGTGTGTGAGTGTGTGTGTTGTGTAGCGACTGCGCGGCGCCTGGCTCTTGTGCGTTGATTTATTAATAGGCTATCGTGTATAGGAGCTACCACTGCTTCTGAAGATTATATTCAACCGAATCCTATATAAACCTGAAACATTTATCTGCAATATAATATCATGCATCTAATTTTTATAAGCGGACCCATCAATGTAAAATTATTAGCTAGGTATAATTGTTATTTAGCACCGGAATCTTATTCTGCAATAAACACGTTAAATATAACGTAATTGTCTTTCGAGTAGCTGAACTAATATATAGTTGAGAAGCATTTATATTTATAAATTAATGATTCACTGATTAATTCGAAAACTTTTACGCACCACATATATAAGCTGATGTATTTGTCTCCAATACCAGCGCGTCTGTTGAGCAACGTATTCAGGCATTGATTGCTATAAATCATTATTTTCGACGACCTACATTGATTATTTTTTTCACTTAATCTTATTAACTTCTCTCTTCGGCTGTTATGATTGTTATTTTCTATACAAACACATTTTCTGGGTGCAATGTTTGTAGATAGATTTCTCGAGTCGACAGACATAAAAAATTGGGTCAAGTTAGAGCTCATTAGTCTGCATCTTAGTTTAATCGATCTGTTTGTTGACACTAAAAACCACGCGGTGCATAATTAACTAAATTAGTGCTTTCGAGAGACAAACAGCTACACAGAGAATAAAATATGTCATATGAAATCTTTCTGTACAGACAATACCGCGCGGACACATATAATTTTACCAATATGACGAGGGTATTCACGAGAATGCGCAGCCTTTGGGGCGATAAGCTTAATGTTCTCGCGATTAAGAAAATGCTATTAAAACGCTGATTGAATATAAGTAGCGCGAAGAGACAGTACACGATATTCGGAAATTATTAGAATCAGGTGTATGTGCTGTCGTGTAGTGACCTGATCGATTGTGTGAAGCACAACAAGAGTTAATTTACGAATAATTAGCAAGGAAGTTGAGATCATAACATGAATTTATCCGCTGCCTTGCTTACTTAAAAATGGATCGAATGTTTCTGCATTATAAAAGACATAAAACTGTCTAGTTCGTTGACAAATAGCATGTAACTATAATTATCTACAAAATGACTAGGTATATGCCTAGATATGAATTATATGCGGACTGTTATATTCGAAAAATCTAATCGAGTATGGAAAGGATTACATTAGTGAAGAAATTGTCCGATTACACTATATCATAAAGCCAATTTTATATTCAGCTTTCCAAATGCAAGAACTAGTTATGTGCCAGCAACGTTATAATTTACAGCTTAATGTAGAATGAATCATCTAAGGCACACACCCCGATTGCTAGATTGCGTCAACGATTTTCGTTTGCTGTGAGACTAAATTATTATTACTATTTAATCGCAGCAGAAGATTAAATTGCTGGTTTATTTATTATATCTTGGACCTAGGCCACGCTCGTCCGGTCGCAGCCACAGCGCAAAGACGTACCGATGCACAGAGCTGCTGCTGCTAGCCTTATTCACCAATAGCTTTATATTCCACTGCTGCATTTGCCGACTATTGCTGAAGAACGTTCGAAACCATTTATGCATGGGCGGCCATTTTCCGCAGTTCGTGTACCGTGCGAAGCAATTTGTGCATTAACGACGGCCCTACATATCACCAACATACAATAAATGAAGCAGAAAAGAGCGTTTTTCGGGGGATGCAAACGCCTCTTTACGCATATGAAGCACTCGGCTCTCACTTATACATGTATTAACGGCCGCGGCGTTCTACAGTACAGTGTCACTCGTTGTCGATGTTCCGTTACGAGTCGCATTAGCCGCGAGACACAGTGTATTAGTACCTTACTATTATATTTATATATATATATATATATATGAATGGCGATGCCTAGGTTGTGCCAGCTCTTGGCTAATAGCTCCACGGTGTAAAGTATCCATCATGATAAATGCAGCAGCTTCATTCACAGGTTTCGGTTCCGAAAACTCGTTGCGGCCGCATGCGCACCTCTCTCGATCTCTCTCTCTTCTCTCTGCTCTCTCTCTCTCTCTCTCTCTCTCTCCTCTCTCTCTATCTCTCTCGCTCTTCCTCTTCTCTCTCTCTCTCTCTCTCGTCATCCTCGTTCTCTCTCTCTTTCTCTCTCTCTTCTCTCTCTCTTCCTCTCTCTCTCTTCTCTCGTCTCTCTCTGTCTACTGTCTTACTCGCCTGCGCTCTTCACTAGCACACACAAACAACAACAACCACCGACACCGACACTACACAACACACACACGCACGCACTCACGCACGCACTCACGCACGCACGCACGCACGCACACACACACACACACACACACACACACACACACACACACAGGTGCGCGCGCACGCACACACACAGATGGATAGTCTGGGATTAGTCTATACGCAGGCATCCCGTGTAGTGCACGTGCGCTTGTAAGTATGGCAGTATTAGCCGCACACTTGTCCGTATTGGAACGCCAGTCATATAACCGTGCACTCGACCTCGTGACAAAAGAGCATCCGGTTAGCACTGCCCCAGATTTCAGCCGTGCGACGCATTTCCAAAAACAACAACAATAATAACAACAAAATAATACACAACACTCGCCGAGGACTCGTAAGTTGGTGTCACCAGTATTCCATAGAAGACAATCCAAGTATCATGGAGGCTCGCTGCTGAGTATCACTAACAATTCAGAGATGGCAATCCAAGTTGACATGATTGTTCTGAGACACAAACAAAGGTGTAGAATCGTGTACAACTGAGTGAGAGTGAGAATTACATAGAGAGAAAGAAACAGACAGAGAGAGAGAGAGAGAGAGCGAGCGAGCGAGAGAGAGAGACGGAAAGAGATCTCGCGAGCGTACAAACCGACGGGATGAAGTATAGACACGGTCTCACATGTGTACACGGTCACACGTGCAAGCAAACTAACACGACCGAACCAGTGATCTCTCGCTATTTATACCAATTCGGCGCTGCACAGGAAACTTGATAAGCGACAAATAAGGTTTGGGATAACGTCTAATAATTTATTTTTCCATGAATTCATTTTTATAGCCGCCCACAAACCCAATAAGGTGCAAGTCTCAACTAGATTGCGCCTGGCTAAATCATTTTCATCTGGAAATATGGCGGTCAGGAATTTGATAAGGCATCAGAAGGCAACTTGCTACATTATAAATTATAGCCCAAATAGGGAGTTGGCAAATTTGATCACGGCGACACAAATGAGATCAGCCGGCCAGCCACGTAGTCACCATGCAGCTACGGAAGAGCCGCGCTTCATACATAAATATGTGAGTCGGGAATTACCGGGGTCGTAAGCTAGTTGTCGGAGGATATCCCCCAATACGTTTCGGCCGAGAAAAATCGTCGAGAATTTTATAAACACGATTAAAGAACGCGTAGTACGCGCTCACGCGGGATTACACGCCGAGAAAACCCCCATTTAGATACGCAATGGTTCCGAATTAGCGCGGTAAATGAAAAGCTGTGTTTATACACAGCCAATATATATATATATATATACATATACTATAAGCGCCATGTCTGTGCCTGCATGGGTGCCGTATCTCATCCTAAACTACCAGCCAAGACAATTACAACCATACATGGCACACGGACTGACCGCCCACCCGGCCAGGTTCTAGGCTAAAGGCTTTTCATTTACGACGACAAAATTTATAGAAACACAGAAAAACCCAATTAGTTAATCAGCTAACAGAGTTCTGCTAAGCGGGGCACGGCTTGCTGCCATAGTAACAACGCCGCTCAGATCAAGCTGCATACAAAGAGAAACAGCAAGGAAACTTCGTCCTTCTACTCCCGTAAAATTAAAATGTTCTGCAGCCCACGATATTTTCTTAAGACCATTTTTTTGCACACTATCGCCGTTAAGGCACGTTATGATATAGTGTCTCTGATACCATGGGTAGACAAAGGGCGGCCTGCAATAATTCATGCATTCTATAATACAGTAAAGCTAGGTTACGAAGATGCTATGTTGATGTTTACGCATTTCATTAAACGCATGTCGCTGCACTAATTTACCAAACTTACCATCCTTATTGCACTACTATATCACGTTCTACTATGCCAAAACAATATTATGCTTATTAATAATATTGATAGCCTCACTTATGTTACAATTGTTATTTATGGTACGTTACGTTACGTTACTGTACGTTATGTTTCGGTATGTTCACCCTAGCATTCTACACATTTCTCAACATTGTACAATATTACTGCCTTTATTATACTTCTCTTTCATGCCATGCTAATTACTTTCCCCTATAAAAACTCGACTACTGTTGCAACTGTACTGGATATGGGTTGTACTACTATATGTTTTAGCAACTCCGCGTGTTGCAGGGTATATACGCCAGCCCGAAACCTAATTGTTCTACTACCGTAGATATTTCACTTACTAATTCTTATTTCCGGTTACCCAATAATATTATTCAGTATGCAATATACCCATAATATCCTTTCATTGCAGACCCGCATAGTTAATTACGGTATAATGGCTAATTCATGACACCCTCACTTATGTTACGTTTCCTAACGTTACGTTGCGTTTCCTTATGTTAACCTTTGCATTCGACACATTTCTCTTCATTTATACCCACGTACAATTACTTTCGTCTTTATTATACAACTATTTCGAGCTATAAAAATTATGCTATGCTATATGAAATCATTGCACTCCTACTATTAGTGGTTGGAGTAGCATTTGTTATTTTCGTTTACGCCGTAAAATGTTCTTCAGTTTATAATATTCTCATTACGTGTTTCCCTTTGAACACTCTTATGGTTAATGTGCGTCATAATGCCGTGCTGATTCATGATAGCTTCAGATGTTACAGTTATAGTACGTTACATTTTCTTACGTTACGTTTTGTTCATTTAACATTGGACAATTGCAGTTATCATAGCAGTAGTCTTTCACACTATGCTAGTAATATTCGCCTTTTAAAAACTCCTTTTGTACTACTGCATTAATTTTTAATAATGATTTTTAATAATAATTAATAAATTAAATTAAAATTAATAATAAATGATTTTTAATAAAAATTATTCAAATAGCATTTCTTATTGTCTACCCTTCTAAAACGCAAACATGTCATAATATGGTGGTAAAAACAACCCAGGAAACGCCAGATCCGCCCCTAATTATATATGTATATATTGTACGTGTCTGGGTGCGTGCGTGCGTATACGCGCGCGCGTGTGTGCGCGTGTGAATGTTGCGTTGTATGTGTGCATGTGTGTGTGTGTGTGTGTGTGTGTGTGTGTGTGCGTGCGTGCGTGCGTGCGTGTGTGCGTGCGTGCCTGCGTACGTGCGTGCGTGCGTGCGTGCGCGCGGCGCGTAGAGTGTGTGTGTTGTTTGGGTGGTTATTGGTGTGTGTTGTGTCGGTGTGTACTGTGTGTGTGCAGTGTGTATTGTTGTGTTGTGGTGTGGTGTGTTGGTGTTGCGGTTTGCGGTGCCGTGGCGTGTGGTGTGCGCGCTGCGGCGCGCGGCACGTGTGGTGTGTGTGTGTGTGTGTGTGTTATGTGTGTGGCATGTGTTGCGTGGTGGGTGTGTGTTGGTGTGTGTGTGTGTGTGTGTGTGTGTATGTGTGTTGCATGTGTATGTGCGCTGCGCGCAGCGTTGTGGTGTTGCTGGTGTGTGTGTGTTGTGGCTGTGTGTGTGTGTGTTAGTTATGTGTGGTGTGTGCAGTTGTAAGTGTCTTGTGTTGTTGGTGTGTGTAGTGTGTGTGTGATGTGTGTGTGTGTATGGTGTGTTGTGTGGTGGTGTGTGTGTGTGTGTGTGCTCTGTGTGTGGTGCCATCGTGTATGTGTGTGTGTATGGGCTGAACGCACGCTGACGCATGTGACGCCAACTGGAACGATGAGTGGGCGTCATGAGCGTAATCGCGAAAGGTATGCCCGGTTGTGTAATGTATTTCTCGTCAAATATAATATTACTACGCCGTTTAACCTCGTTATCACTGCGACGTTTCACGACGCCGTTGGGTGTCTCACTTAATGATACAACGTGTCCTGCTGGAACGGTTATACATCGAAACAATGCTCACCTATATATCAGTGGTCTGTGTGCGCAGTACCGCGTGCGGGTGCGTGCTGCGTGGCGTGTGTGTGTGTGGTGATGTGTGTGTGTTGTGTGTGTGTGTGTGTGTTGTGCTGCGTGTATGTATGTGCGCGCGCTGTGGTGTGTGGTGTGGTGTGTGTGTGTGTGTGTGTGGTGAGTGCTGGTGGTGTGTGTTGTGTTGTGTGTGTGTGGGTGTGTGGTGTTGCTGTGTGTGTGTGTGTGTGTGTGTGTGGTGTGTGTGGTATGTGTGGTGTGTGGGTGTGTGTGTGCGTGTGCGTGTGTAGTGTTGGCGCCGCAGGGTGCGAGGGGTAACTGGTAGTGACTCGTACGCGATGGGGGAGTGTCGTGGGCCGGGTGGTCGCCTATGCATAGCGTGTACGTGTTGCGCGCTGCGGTATCGGATGTATGTACGCTGTGTGAATCGTGTATGAGTGCGTGAGCGGTGTGTGGCGGGGTGCGTAATGGTGCGTGTGGCGTGTGTGGGGTGTATGTGTGCGTGGTGCGTATGTGAGACGCGTGTAATGAAGGCGCTGCGTGGTAGTGCATGTTTGGTGCCTGGTATGTGGGTCGTGTGGGGCATGTGTCTGCGTGTATGTGAACGGTGCCATTTTCTGAGCGCATATTTAGTGGTGGCGGTCAGTGTGTGTTCGTGTGTGTGTGTGTGTGTGGTGTGTGTTGTGCTTGGGTGGTGTGTGGTGGTGTGTGTTGTGTGTGGTGTATCTGTCCTTCGCTCGATGTTCCCCGGGCCGCCTGATCTGGCGTCGCTGATGCCCGAGTCCCGAGTGACCAATGCCCCGAAGTGATATTGAAAAACCTCCTGTCGACATGCTCATTATAGAGAAATATTCTATTATATATCCTCGAATTTTAGGTATGGCTTCCAAAATAGGCGAGCAAAATTCAGGAAGCAAAGCGTCAAGAGAAGGAACAGGTCAAAATCAGCCCGTCACCGAAACATGGAGGGCAATGGGCGAAGCCCCCCGAGCCCGGAAGCGATGGAGGCAAGACCGCGGGTCAAGGCAACACGGACAAGCAAGCAGTAAGTATCGTGCGTTTTTGCGCAGCGTAGCCTGGTTGATAGATTAAAATTCTATATATTGTAGTATATAATATATAGTATCTATAAATATAGCTATATATAATATCATATATATACGTACTATAGTAGTAGTCATACGGTAAGTTCAAGTAATAATGCTTAACGCCAGTTATCAAATGTAAGTAGACAACGATAATATATGTCGTTGGTATTTGAAATTAAACATAAATCAAATTTGCGTATATAGACGGAGAGCATGCAAGCGAAAGCGAGAGAAAGAGAACCGAGAGAGGCTGTATGGGGGGGTACGAAAGCTGATTAGGAACGACAGAAGGAGGGAGAGAAGAGAGAGAGAGAGAGGAGAGAGAAGAGGGGCAGAGAGAGCGGGAAGTAAGAGAGAGTGTGTATGTGTTGACAGCGAGCGGCAGGAGGGCAGTGTAATGAATTGTAAGACAAGAGTAAGTGAAATAGATAGATAGAGGTGGTGAGAGGGAGCGAACGTGAGCGCGCAAATATACTAAATTAATTTACACACCATAACGTAACATAATTGTAAACATTATATTATATAATGCCGGTGTGGCTCCCAACCACTTACTTGCTTGGACCGTACTGATGGCAAGGCGGTCCGAAACCGCTAAGTTTATGTAACGAGGTAAATCACATGTTTAACTATAGTTAGGCGTAAATATTTCCCATTCACCCCTACCACCTGGCTAGATTACATTAGAAACTAGGGCATATAAATGGCCGGCCGTGGATGTTCGCAGCCAGCGCACAAAACGGTAAGTACACGTGCCGAAAGAAATGGATCATAGATCGATATAAATATTTTTTTTAATACGATATATTATATATATATATATATATGTGTGTGTGTGTGCGTGGCGTGCGTGCAGTGCGTAGCGTACGTGCGTTAGTGCATGGCGTGTGCCCGTGTGTGTATGGCGCGCGCACGCCTGCGCGCGCATGCGTGGTGTGTGGTGTGTGTGTGTGTATGTGTGTGTGTGGTGGTTGTGTGTGTGTGTGTGTGTGTGTGTGTTGTGCGTGGGGGTTGGTTGCGTGTGTGTGCTGTTGTGTGTGTGTGTGTGTGTGTGTGTGGTGGTGCGTGCGCGGCGTGTGTGTAAGTGGTGGCAGCGTGGTGTAGCGCCGTATGCTGTACGTAATGTGGTTGTGGTGGTGGTGGTGTTGGTGTGTGTGTGTGTTGTGTGTGTAAGGTGTGGCGCGTGTTGTGTAAAGTGGGCGCATGTTAACATCTCTGGCTTCTCAAACACATGGCCTTACTCTAGTCCAGAGGTTCTTAACCCGTGGTCCATGGACCCCTTTGGGGTCCGTGGGTGGTCTTCAGGGTGCCCGTGAACCCAATTGTATGCAAAATTTAGTTTTTATGTGCTTATGTGCATTTTTCCGGGGAGGGGTCCATAGCTTTCACAAAATTCTCAAAGGGGTCCATGACTCAAAAAAGGTTAAGAACCACTGCTCTAGTCGATCATGCACTAAACAATACTACAGCAATAGCATTTTGTTACGCACGTTACTGATTCACGGAATATCTACAGTTTTAATGACACTCTTAAGAGACTGTCTACACACACATTTACATGTTATGAATCCTTGGCAATTCGTCCATATCAACATCCAGGAACTGTAACATGATTACACCAACCACATTCAAATTTCCACGTGTAATATTTCATGCGCCATTATTCATTGTTGTCAAGGATTCATAAACAAGTGATATAGTTTTATTGTGCGGGGGCAACGGTTCTGTATATAAGGTAAAACTACTGTATGCGCAACACAACCAATCTATATAGAAGGATCTAATCATACGAGTAACTACCGTACCACACTACAGTTATACCGCCGGGAAATGAAACAATATTTTGTGATTAGTTGTTTTTTTCGGAGGTCCGTTACAGAGCCGGAGGGAGAATGGCGCAAATTTTTCTTATGTCATATTTACGATGTGCTTTGAGATATAGCTGGCTGGCTGTTCGGGACTCATCCACTGTGCACAAACTATTCTAAATAAATGCCCTCTGCGTAGAAAAAGTGTATAAAAACAATGGTAGTATTTATTCACACACACACACACACACATACACACACACAAACACACACACGCATGCACGCACGCACACATATACACGCATACACGCACGAACGCACGCACACACACGCACACACACGTACACACACACGTTCACACACACACGCGCACGCACACGCACACGCACACACACGCACATGCACACACACACTCACACACACACACACACACACATACACACACACGCGTGCACGCACGTACGCAGTACACACACATGCACGCGCACACACACGCACGCACACGTACGAGCGCACGCACACACATGCCCACGCACATGCACGCACGCACACACACAGCCAAACACACACATACACACACACGCGTGCACGCACGTACGCAGTACACACACATGCACGCGCACACACACGCACGCACACGTACGAGCGCACGCACACACATGCCCACGCACATGCACGCACGCACACACACAGCCAAACACACACATACACACACACGCGTGCACGCACGTACGCAGTACACACACATGCACGCGCACACACACGCACGCACACGTACGAGCGCACGCACACACATGCCCACGCACATGCACGCACGCACACACACAGCCAAACACACACATACACACACACGGACGCACACACACGCACACAGAAACACACACACACACATACATACACACGCACACACGCACACACACGCACGCACGCACACACACACACACACACACACACACACACACACAC
>NW_014577267.1:164707-174627 GCF_000485595.1 Priapulus caudatus | reverse complement strand
CGTGCGTGCGTGCGTGCGTGCGTGCGTGCGTGCGTGCGTGTTTGCGCGCGTACGTGTGACTGCGTGAGTACGTGCGGTCTTGAATATGGGGATGCGCACATGCGCGCATGTTATTGCGTGCGTGCATGCATGTGCACGTGCATGTGTGCGTAGCTATCAGCGTGCGTGCGTACTTGACTCCGTACATGCGTGCCTGCCTGCATGGAGACCGCCTGCCTGAGTGTGTACGTGCGTGCGTGCGTGTGCCTGTGTGTATGCCCGTGCGTGCCTGCGATGTTGTGACTATTTATTAATATATTATTATATTATTATTATTAATAATAATAATATTATTATTATATTATAGATACTTTAGATATGATTTTTATTTATTTTACGTATCATTCCTAGTGATTTGTTTTACATTATTTTCAATTAGTTTTGATGTTTACGGTTAGTAAACACTGCCATTGTATTCTTCAGGTTCGAAGGTGACATCGGACGGAAACGCAAACAAATGGCCCAGCTGTGGCACTACGGCCCAACAACAGCAGAAGCAGCAGCAACAACAGCAGCAGCAGCAGCAACAACAACAACAGCAGCAGCAGAAGGCCACCGTGACGCCGCTCGTTAATGTAGGCAGCGTCATGCCGTCTAACCCTTTTTCCACGGTTCTCGGGCCGGCCGCTCCCAGCTACAGCAACGACAACAAGTCGGCGCTCACCTCGGCTATGTTCTAACCGTCGCCGAGAGAGGCCGCCAGGATCGCAACCGTACCGCGTGACAGACGGAGATGGATGTACGGGGGAAAAGTAATGTATTCTGAACATTTTTTCGTGAACATCGGTCGTCGGTCGACACACGTCAAGGGTGCGCGAAATATAAAGCGCAGCGCGTGATGGTTCTAACACAATGTGTAACGTCACAGCGCAATACGTGACGCCACAACGCATTGCGTGATCTCACATCACAATGCGTGTTCGTGCAGCACAACGGGTGACATTACAGCATTATGCGTGACGTCGCACAGTGCTTATACACATTAGAGCACGTTTTTGGTGACGTCGCTACACTTTGGGTGACGTCATAATGGAGGTTGGGTTTCTTCTGGGAGGGATCGTTCACGATGGGTGGGAAATCTTACATTCATGGCAAAGTCGTATCTATCCTTAGTCCCATCGACAGATAGATGATTTCATTTACAAATACCGTACTCCTATAAGTAACGTGAAATTCTTATCCATCATCATCTGCAAAAAGCATTTCAAAACTGCCGCAGTGTCTATGCTTGACCAGGTTCCAGCCTTATAATAAACGAGTTGTTATTCTTGCCACAATTAGCATCTGTCACGTAATTTACCAGCTACAAAAACAGCGATGTATAGGCGATTAATGATAGTTGTTTAAAACGTAAAAACAATTGTATATAATATTTCAACTTCGTAGCGGTTATTTTTTGCGCACACGCACACAAATATTTTTATTTCTTGCAATTTAATTTCTAGTTTTTTGTTACAAACATTTTATTAATATATATTTATGTACATTTTTAAGCAATTGCTTACCAAAGATTTTCTAGAATTATGTGTTATTTCGCTACATTCAACTATTATGTTCAACCGTGTATCAAGCAATATTCGATATCGTAGGTATTGCTTCGCCACCGAGTACAGTTTTGATTTTGCTATAACCTCTCGCTATTAATGAATAATAAGTAAATTTTATGTACTCTACGCAATATGCACGTATAGGTATTCAAACGCACGCGTTGATATGTCGTTTATTGTGCCGACGTGTAACTTTTCATACCTAGCCTCTACCTCCAACGCACACGAATGCCTATATTTACACCTTGCATGTAAATCTTGCGCATTCCCAGTGTTAAACATTCCCCATTATACATCATACGGCTTTTAATCATTGTGTAATTATATTTCGTGTCATATACTGTAGAATACTGATATTCGATGTCTGTGTACATATAACTGTTAATTAAATCTCTGTCACCGAAACCGTCTGTTGTATTTGTAACATAAACTAGTGTACAGCAAATCTGGTCTTCTTTACAAACATTAACGCAAATATTGAATTTGAATATGTATAATTAAAATCCTGAGTCAAAGTTAATTTTCAGTATATATTATATATATATATATATATATATATATATATATATATATATTCATTTATTTATCCACGTATGTTTGAGTGTGCGTGCACGGGCGCGCGTGCGTGCGTGCATGCATGCGTTGGCCAGCGCGCGAGTGTGTATACACAATTTAAAATATAGTTGGTAGTAAAAGTGATTCCGTCGTGGGTAATATATGAGTGACTTTACCTATTTAAATTATATTGAAACTATTTGCAAAACAACAGTTACAACAATATATATATGTAATTCTTTTAAAAATATAATAACATACGTAAAAGTGTTTTTCTAATCAAACTGTCCTTTCACAATTCGCAGTGTCAACGAGGGAGTGACTATAAAGTGACATTACAGGGTAGAGTCATTCCACCTCCAATGTAATTATGCATGTAATCGGAAAGAAGCGAGTTTTCCTAGTGTATGTTCGTCACGATCGGTGCACCCAGTTCACGATCATCGACGAGTTGCTTCATTATTAATTACAGTAAACGCGACAGTGACAAAATGCAGCGGTTATCGCCAGTTCTATGGAATCGTGTTGTAGGACTACGACAGAAGGCGGTGCAGAAGGGCTGTCAAAGAACCTACACGATATCATCTCATCCGTCCTTATGCCCTTCCCAGCGCGAGGCTAATGGGATTAAAGTGCGGGATCTATTGCCAGCCGGACAAAAGCACAAACGGCCAGCGCACTACCAGCGAATTAACTTAATGGGCTGTGTAAACGGCACATTACTTATTCATTCCTGATTAATATTTTACGGATTAATCTTTCTCGGGCGCAGTTGTGCGGTTTTCAAGGGGAGGGCATTCCTTTTCTAATTGTTGGCAACCGAATCGACACGAACGGTTGGCTGCGCTATTTCTAAAAAGAGCTCACGCAATTTCTCTTTACCTCTTTCCCCTTTCTCTCCCCCTCTATCCTCAATGCATCAAAATGGAAGGCATCTTTGTGATAGCAGCGCTATATATAACTCGCATCAACGCCGCTGGAGCGATATGAATGTCGAGACCGAATTTTGACTGCTTTCCGATATATCGTGAGCATCTAAAGGCCGATGCTATTGTCGTACGTGTGTGTGTGTGTGTGTGTGTGTGTGTGTGTGTGTGTGTGTGTGTGTGTGTGTTCGTGCGTGAGTGCGTACGAGCGCGTGCGTGCGTGTGTGTGTGTTCGTGCGTAAGTGCGTGCGAGCGCGTGCGTGCGTGTATCTGTTTGAAAGCTAGCGTACTTGCGTGCGTGCGTCCGAGAGTGCGTATGTGCGAACACGTGACTATGTGCGCGCGTAAGTTCACGCTTGCGTGCCTGATCGAGTGCGTGTGTATGCGTTTATGTGTTTAGTGAACGTGCGCGTAATTTATAAAAAAATTACATCTGTAGTTTAAAGACGTCAGGTTTAGAAATAGACGTTTTGCGACTTTGAATGCGGTGAACATACTCGCATATTTCGTTCCAAATTTTTGGCAATAGATTGTTCCACATCGCCTGGAGCTAATCCACGGCCATAAATCGAGAAGTCTGCCCTTTCACAAATCAATCAAGCATATAGTCATTGCGAAAGCACGAGTTTCAGTTAACATCCGTTCACGCGTTTGTGCGCAATTCACGACGAAGATGTTTAGTGTAACGTCGAGAGGGTAGATTTAACTGATGCGCCTCGTTCAAGAATGCGACATTTTGTTAGCATATTGTACATATACAGTTCTTATAGATTGCAGTGGCGAATATCGAATAGGAATGATGAAGCCTACTTTACGGCGAAACGTGTATACCCTCGGTGTAGAACCTATGGAAAGGCTAATCGAATCAGTCAGCTAGAATTTACGGATCTGCCAAGTGGAATGTCTGAAAATTTTATGGACGTATCCTGGATGAAAGATTAAGACACGACGATTTATATCGGGCCCGGCCTCCGAATCGATCGGTAACCATTATACGTAATGCACTGCGGATAGGAATTGTGCGCGCGTGCATTTTGCAGGTTTTTGCCTCGGTGCTGAATGCTCTGCTTTCTGGATAGAATCAATAAGACGGTCATCGAGCCGGCGTCGGTAAACGTGGGACAAGAACCTTAGGTAAACCGACGAGGAAGGAAGCGCCAAGTTAATCCATATGCAGTGTTGATGACTTCGGGGCGCCCCCGCACCTCGCTCTGTTGACTCACATCGCGCAAATGCGGAATTGCGAACGCGCGGCATTTCGCATGCAAAATCAACGCGCGCATAAAATGGCGATTGTCTGCGGGCGCACGATCAAATATTGTGCTAGGCGTCGTGCGGTGTCGCCTTACGGGACGTGAGCGGCAACTGCTGGCACGACCCCGTCCCCGCGACCGCCGATGCATTTGGTAAATTATTTCGCCGGCAGGTTGACGCGCATACGACAGCGAGCGGTGCAGCCGATATCCCGCGCAAAGGCTAGCAGCGGCGACCAATCAATACGCACGCCTAGCAAAAAGGCACCGGTATGGCTCTGTCGGCGAGCTTTCGACTGCGCGTGCCTGCTGTTTCCCGTGCACGCTGGGGATTTTGCATAGAGAACGAGTAAAACAAACCTAACTCATTTCGTCAATATTCCGGAGTAATTAATCTGCAGTTATTGTGATGCAGCGCAGCGAAACGCACAAAAATGTTTTATTACATTTTATTAACGTAGACACGCGAGGCGCTATTTGAGCATACTGTAAAATACTAATTTAATTACCGTTTCTTCCCCATTTCACTTAATTTTTATTATTTATAAAATGATGGTATAAGCACACACACACACACACACACACACACACACACACACACACACACACACACACACACACACACGTGTAAAGTTTTACCCGTGAACGAAAACAATGCTATTGCAAAATTATTGGAAATTACACGAATATGCACATTGCCATTCCCATGTAATTGCCATTGCAAAGAAAAGGATCACTATGCCCTGCATTGGGTGATAATATTGCCCACGTCGGCATTATTGTAGTTCAATAATCCGATCGTCTGATATTGATCGATATTTACGAAAACAATTGATTTGAATGAGTGAAGGCTACAACCGTGTATACTCTGAGCCTATTTTGAATTACGCGTAAACAACCCTGCCAAAATTGACGCTACTCAGCTTGACGCTAGTCGGCTTCACGCTAGTCGGCTTCACGCTAGTCGGCTTGACGCAGGTCGGCTTGACGCTAGTCGGCTTGACGCTAGTCGGCTTGACGCTAGTCGGCTTCACGCTAGTCGGCTTGACGTTAGTCGGCTTGACGCAGGTCGGCTTGACGCTAGTCGGCTTGACGCTAGTCGGCTTGACTATCGTCGGCTTGACGATAGTCGGCTTGACGCTAGTCGGCTAGCTATGTACTATACTACTTACATTAACAAAAACGAAACACGTTGGAAATGTAGTTTTTATCTTCGTATGTCGTGCGAGTAGTTTGATTTATCATTTATTTTATTATTAATTTATTAATTATTTATTGATATCGTTTATTCTATCCGTATGATTTATAGGCGAGAATACGGCATGTCTATTAGACATTCTCGATTAGACCGCTGCTACATAATCGCACACGCCATGCACATTACGCAACGTTTAAAAACGTGCATCGTAACAATCTAAGCGTTTTAACTTATCAATTTCCTGTTTTTCCGTTGTACACTCTAGGTATTATTAGCTTTTGATATTATATTGTTTATACGTATCTTTCTAAGCCCACATACTTTTCTGTCATTGCGTGTGCGCGCCTTGCTGCTATGTTGCATTAGCGTGTCTCTAGTACGGTGGACCAGATGGCTATCATATCCCCACATGACCATTACTACTAACTTTCCCCATTTATTGTTCAGCAAGACACGTGTAATTTCTGTTGTGCCTAGATTATATGTCATGCGTGTGCGTGTGCGCGTGCGTGTATGTGTACGTATACGTATGCATGTGTATAAACGCCTCGTAGCAAGAGTTACAGCGCTTACATTAGTTATATCCGTGCATATTACTATTTAATATTACCAGGAGTGAATAATAGATCTATTATGATTTTTATCTCATAGCAGTGATAAAATCCTATCACTGTCGCACAGTTGTGGCGGTAACAGATTGTCTTGGATTGTACGCTACCGCCATCTCTCGGCGGAAATTAGTGAATTTTATTATATTACTATTCGCGGATGCATATGAATCAGGGGTTAATGATGACAAATTGTCATTACTGAATACAGATCAACGGCGATAAAAGACTGCCATCGCCGATATTCATTAGAACTACTCGTACTCATATGTGTATCAGTGATTGTACGCAGCCGGCTGAAAGGGGTGGTAGGATATGTTTACTAGGCACTTCTAATTTTAACATATATTTTAAATTTAATTAGGGTCAGGGTTAGGGTTAGGGTTAGAGTTAGGGTCAGGGTTAGGGTTAGGGTTAGGGTTAGGGTTAGGGTTAGGGTTAGGGTTAGGGTTAGGGCACTTTTTAGGGTTTTGCATCATTCTTTAATATATCGTAAAATATATGTTAAAATTAGAAGTGCCTAGTAAACATATCCTACCACCCCTTTCAGCCGGCTGCTGATTGTACAGCCACTGTTTGTACGCTACCGCCATCTACCGACAGGGATGTATATGAATGGCAGTGGCTAAGGTATTCATTAAAATATAAGTTATATAAAAGCGACCGGCCTGGTAAGCGCGTTACCTGGCGTCAGTTAAATAAATGGTCGTATCCGTGATACGCAGTAACTTCAAAATAGGTGAAAAGTTGAAAGATTGTTATCACACCAACATCACGGTGTATCGCGAGTGCATGCGTCATTAGAAACACATCGCGATATAGATGGCAGCACTGCACCGCAGTCATGCAATCATAGAAGATGTAACACGAACACGCGCGCCGCCCTCCAGTTCCATCTCCCTCTCCACTTCCATCTCCCTCTCCAGTTCCATCTTCCTCTCCAGTTTCATCTCCTTCTCCACTTTCATCTCCCTCTCCAGTTCCATCTTCCTCTCCAGTTCTATCTCCCTCTTCAGTTTCATCTCCCTATTCAGTTCCATCTCCCTCTCCAGTGTCCAGTCTGTCCGTCGTGTCAGTTGTTATCTTCGTCGTCCAAGTTCCGTCTTCCTCGTACAGTGTCATCGTGTCCGTCTCCAGGTGTTCAAATCGTCCACACAATTTCCGGCTCTCTTTATTTCTATCTCTCCAACCATGTCTCCATGTCTCTTTCCTTCTCTATCGCTCTCTTCCCCACCCCTCTCTCCTCTCTCTCTCGTCGTAGTCTCGCTCTCCTCGTCGTTCGCTCTCTCGTCTCTCTCTCGTCTCTTCTCTCTCGTCTCTCTCTCTCGCTCGTCTCGTCTCTCGTCTCTCGTTTCGTCGTCGTCGTCTCGTGTGTCTCGTTCGTTGTCACTCTCGTCTCTCTCTCGTCTCTTCGTCGTCTCTCTCTCGTCGTCTCGCTCTCTCTCTCTCTCTCGTCCTCGTCGTCTCTCTCGTCCGCTTCCTATCAGGTTACCCCTCTCTCTGCGGGCCACAGACGGCAGCGTCAGACGACCCTCCGTCGAGTGGCATTCAACGACGTCTGGTCACGAACGACGCGTTAATGTGCCGTACTTGACATCGTTATTAGTGAGGTCACCCCCCCCCTCCCTCAGTACACACACCACACACACCTACCACCGCGTACGGTCCCTGCGTACGTCAGGACGCGCTCGCTGTGCGTGTGCGTGCTGTCGTAATCCTGACTGAGTCTATAGATGTGACCGCGACTTGCACCGACGTAAACGTTGTTTAACTAACGCGCGTGTGAGCTGCAAGTGGACGGAGACGCGCTGCAGCGTCAGTTGCGCAAATATACAGTGCCGGTTGTTCAGCAGGTTGATCACGTCGCGCGGTGGAGAGAGGCGCCCCGCCAGTTAGATATTTCGCGGGGGCCGCGTCTGATACACGCGGCTCGTCGGCAACCAATTCCAACGCATATACGTCCGATCGGCTGTCAAAGCGTCGTTTGTGAAACAAGCAAACACTTCTGCGTGTCCCCCCGCGCCGGTCGCATGCTCGGCCGCATGCCTGGCGCTGGTCGCAATGCGGTTGTGGTGTTGGTTAGTGGCTGCTCCATGTTTGTGTCTAGGTTCCTTCCCGTCCGTCAATAGTGAACACTGATTGGTCAAATACTTCGTCGTTTCGATGATCGTATGCCACGTCGAGTGTTGGCGTTGTTAAGCACGCGCGGTGATATTATATAATATACACGGCACGCGCACACGCACAGGCACATACACCACCGCCGCACGCCACGCACGACACGGACAGACGCACACACACACACACACACACATACACACACACACACACACACACACACACACACACACACACACACACACACACACACACACACACACACACACACACACACACACACACACACACACACACACACAACATATATTACATTGACAATAATAAGCTACAGTTTGTATATAGCGATATATCTGATAACTGGAATATCGAATCATTCATTGTGCGTGTCGATAGGAAGGTCGCAAAAATAGGTGTCATCGCAAGGTCCTTATAGACGGTACGCGGTACGCGATACGCGGTGAGCGCAAAATCGTGAATGACTTTTTCTTCTGCCGCGATATTGCGCATAATATGGATGGCAGAGCAAACAAAACGCCTACCTTATTTACGCTTGAGCGAGAGCAGCTCTTGGCTGTGGGTTCGTTAGCACACACGGCCGATCCTAGAAGTTGATACAACACCGTGCACACACTTAGTCATCCCCGGCAACGGATACACCGTAAATCACCAGTAAATCAGTCATATTCGCACTATCTCGCGAAAGGTTTGTTTGTATGCGCCTAGAGACGAGCTATCTCGAAAGAAAAAACAGAAAGAGAAACGTACCGTATAATCTCGCATTGCCGTGACAAATTATTCATGATCTATAAAGTTTTGCCGGTGTCTGCGTGAATATTATCAGAAGTAGATAATAAGGAATCTCTATATATAAACCTTATTATCTACTTCTGATATTATCGTACGGAATAAGATGGCATATAGCTGAGTGGCTGATATGTGTAGTTGTTTTACGTAATGATTCATTACAGGCCAGTGCAAGCAAACACCGATCACTGGCAGCAGAAGTAGATTATACAAAATAAAACTGTTTAATCATCGCCCTCTTAACTATATATGCGTTAAAGTACATGGCATGCAACATTGCTGCGCGCCGATAGCATTTCTCGTCATTATCATTTTAAATTGAGTTGAGGTTACAATTTACGATAGGCTTTTCGCACTGTATGCCCTTCTCGCTCCCTGGTTCGACTGTCTCGTAGACTTGCAGACACCGACACCGTCTCGCGTTCGTCACACGATAAGCGTCGCGGGCAGGCACAGCTGTTCCCGCATCGAGTCTCCCTCCTTTCCCAGACAGGCGCGCAATTCACGCGGCCGATTTTTGTTTCGCACGAAAGACCTCCTCGCTAAGCGGAACGACCGGGGACAATACAGGCGCGCACTGCCGCAGCCACCGCACACAAAACGCTGCCATTCACGTGCAAAATGAAGGCAAAACGTTGTCGGGCGTGCGGGAGGGCGGCCGCATGCGAGCCGAGGGGCAGCGCGCGCCGCAACACACAAGCGTTTTGAGGCTGCCTTTTTGCGACGACAATAGCCGCAGTTGCCTGTGCGGATATAATCATAATTCGGGCGGCGGTCGCAACACGCGGGGCAAAGTATAAAACGATAGAGAGCGCACCCAAGAGAGAGAGAGAGAGAGAGAGAGAGAGAGAGAGAGAGAGAGAGAGAGA
>NW_014577267.1:162117-164177 GCF_000485595.1 Priapulus caudatus | reverse complement strand
CACACACACACTCACACACTCACATATATATACACACACACACACACACAGCCACACACCCGCGCGCGCGCGCACACGCACGCACACGCACACACACACGCACTCTCTCTATCTCTCTCTCGCTCTCTCGCTCTCTCTCTCTCTCTCTTTTTCTCTCTCTTCCGCACACACACACACACACACACACACACACACACACACACACACACACACACACACGCGCGCATATATATATACACACCTACGCGCTCTCCCTCACGCACAAGTTCTTTTACGAGCTCGTGTACATCGAAGGCTGCCCTTAGGTTGGCATTGTCTTGCGTCTCGTGTACGTGTGGGCAATGCCAGGAGGCAAATGCGGAACAAATTGGCAAAATATCGAGAACAGGTTGCGGTGTGTTTTGATGAAATAGCGGCGCAGCGGAGATAGTTGTTGATGCACCTGACCTACAGATGCTCTCGAAGGTTGCGAGACGAGCGGCACCATCTTTAAACAATTTCGGTGGCCTCCGCCGCACGCAGCAGCAAGCGCTCTTATAACGCTGTGCAGGGTTGCCACGAATGACCGCCAAGGAGGGCAGCCATGGGGGGCAGCCATAGAGGGCAGCCATGGAGGGCAGCCATGGAGGGTAGCCTTAGAGGGCAGCCATAGGGGCAGCCAAGGAGGACAGCCATGGGGGGCAGCCATTGAGGGCAGCCATGGAGGGCAGCCGTGGAGGGTTGCCACGAATGACCGCCAAAGAGGGCAGCCATGGGAGCAGCCATAAAGGGCAGCCATGGTGGGCAGCCAAAAAGGGCAGCCATGGAGGGCAGCCAAAGAGGGTTGCCACGAATGACCGCCAAGGAGGGCAGTCACGGAGAGCTGCCATTAAGGGTAGCCACAGAGGGCAGCCATGGAGGGCAGCCATGGAGGGCAGTCATGGAGGGCTGCCATGGAGGGCAGCCATGGAGGGCAGCCATAGAGGGCAGCTATGGAGGGCTGCCATGAAGGGCAGCCATGGAGGGCTGCCATGGAGGGCAGCCATAGAGGGCAACCATAGAGGGTAGTCATTGGCGGCAGCCATTGAGGGCAGCCAAGGAGGGCAGCCATAGAGGGCAGCTATGGAGGGCAGCCACGGAGGGCAGTCATATAGGGCAGCCATGGAGGGCAGCCATTGAGGGCAGCCATGGAGGGCAGCCATGGAGGGCAGCCATGGAGGGCAGCCATGGAGGGCAGCCATGGAGGGCAGCCATAGAGGGCAGCCGTGGAGGGCAGCCATGGAGGGCAGCCATAGAGGGCAGCCATGAAGGGCAGCCATGGAGAGCAGCCATGGGGGGCAGCCATAGAGGGCAGCCATAAAGGGCAGCCAAGGAGGGCATCCATAAAGGGCAGCCATAGAGGGCAGTTATTGAGGGCAGCCAAGGAGGGCAGCCATGGAGGGCAGCCATAGAGGGCAGCCATGAAGGGCAGCCATGGAGAGCAGCCATGGAGGGCAGCCAAGGAGGGCAGCCATGGAGAGCAGCCATAGAGGGCAGCCAAGGAGGGCAGCCATTGAGGGCAGCTAAGGAGGGCAACCATGGAGGGCAGCCAAGGAGGGCTGCCACGGAGGGCAGCCATAGAGGGCAGCTATGGAAGGCAGCCATGGAGAGCAGCCATGGAGGGCAGCCATGGAGGGCAGCCATGGAGAGCAGCCATGGAGGGCAGCCATGTAGGGCAGTGATGAAGGGCAGCTATATGAGGGCAGCCATGGAGGGCAGCCATGGAGGGCAGCCATAGAGGGCAGCCGTGGAGGGCAGCCATGGAGGGCAGCCATAGAGGGCAGCCATGAAGGGCAGCCATGGAGAGCAGCCATGGAGGGCAGCCAAGGAGGGCAGCCATGGAGAGCAGCCATAGAGGGCAGCCAAGGAGGGCAGCCATTGAGGGCAGCCAAGGAGGGCAACCATGGAGGGCAGCCAAGGAGGGCTGCCACGGAGGGCAGCCATAGAGGGCAGCTATGGAAGGCAGCCATGGAGAGCAGCCATGGAGGGCAGCCATGGAGGGCAGCCATGGAGAGCAGCCATGGAGGGCAGCCATGTAGGGC
>NW_014577267.1:159746-161348 GCF_000485595.1 Priapulus caudatus | reverse complement strand
TGGAGAGCAGCCATGGAGGGCAGCCATGGAGGGCAGCCATGGAGGGCAACCATGGAGGGCAGCCATGGAGGGCAGCCATAGAGGGCAGCCAAAGAGGGCAGCCATTGAGAGCAGCCAAGGAGGGCAACCATGGAGGGCAGCCATGGAGGGCAGCCATAGAGGGCAGCCATAAAGGGCAGCCATGAAGGGCAGCTATACAACGGAACAGATACTCAGATCCAGAGATTATCTGAGAATGTCTAGACTGCAAAAGACTGGCAAAATCTGAAAGGCAAAGACACACAAAACTAGATGTCACGCGCATGTCTCAGCAAATGTGTATACCATAAGCGCTAATCCGTAATCGTAATATAGAATAAGTAAGATAAGAGAAGTGGAGTGGCCCGCGTTTGCTTTTGCCCGTTGGCAGCTTACGACCACCCGCGAATCCATCCAGTTTTGCCATCGCCAATATGTTCGCTGTGCATATTTTTCTTGGGAAGATAATTCCGAATAGAGACACTTTGTTCGCAGATTTAATCTTAATCCAATTCGCCTCACAACAGTTTCACGGCCGCGTATAGCGTATTCTGTTCAAGGTTCTCGTTTGCAACGCGTAAAATGCTTCGTATGCAAATAATGTCCCTTATTTATGATCATATCTTCAAGTTTCTTAACGTAAATATATCTAGCCCGGTTTCACGTAATTGCCGAAACAAGAAAGCGGGGAATAATATCTGAGAAGATAACATAACGACCACCGCCCAAAGTACTGGCTTTGGTACACGGGAAAGTAACACGGGAAAGGCATATGTACTATGATGTGGGCGGAATCGCGGTAGGTGCTGTTTGCACAGCAAAAGTAATTGCGAAACATATGCGCTCTATAAAATGCTAAATATATGTTTGAGCTGAATCGGAAGAGAGTAATAAATGGCAAGCTACCGAAGAAACGCGAGGAAGAAGTTGAATAGGTGAACGTTGCTGCTCGCTGTACGCTATTCCGCTCGAAATAAGTGCGCGGTGATCGGAGAATCAACATTACTTACTACTTGTATCTGTTTATTCAAGCCTACACAGCTAGGCCAGTGACAGCAGGCAAACACACGACAACCTCTGGCTACCCTGCGCATCAGAGTCTCGTTAGAGGGCGGCCGCATGCACCAGTGAAGGCCAGGGAACGCTTGTAGTTGCGAATTTTGCACCACACACACACACGCACGCACACGCACGCACGCACGCATGAACGCATGCAACCATACACACACACACTGCGCGCACAACACAACACACCCACACACACCCACACACGCCCACACGTACGCACATACGCACACATACATGCACGCACACAACACACACACACACACACACACATCCTCATATCCTTTTCGATACTAAACGGTTCACAGACAAAAGTAAACAAATGACATATAAATCGAACACTAACTCTAACATTAAACCTAATCTCTCGTCAAACACGTGCTACTACCCCCAAAGAATATCGTTTTATAAATTGTTATGTTTTACAATGACCATACCACGTAACCTTGAAAAGAATAACTTTGCGTCTATGCATATCCTTTTTACTTTAACTTTGCAAAATGAATATATATAAATAAA
>NW_014577267.1:158099-159721 GCF_000485595.1 Priapulus caudatus | reverse complement strand
CCACCCTAGGGGGCCAGCCAAAAAGAGCAGCCATAAAGGGCAGCCATTGAGGGCAGCCATGGCGGGCAGCCATGGAGGGCAGCCATAGAGGGCAGCCATAAAGAGCAGCCATAAAGGGCAGCCATTGAGGGCAGCCATGGCGGGCAGCCATGGAGGGCAGCCATAGAGGGCAGCCATAAAGAGCAGCCATAAAGGGCAGCCATTGAGGGCAGCCATGGCGGGCAGCCATGGAGGGCAGCCATAGAGCGCAGCCAAGGAGGGCATCAATAAAGGGCAGCCATAGAGAGCAGTTATTGAGGGCAGCCAAGGAGGGCAGCCATGGAGGGCAGCCATAGAGGGCAGCCATGAAGGGCAGCTATGGAGAGCAGCCATGGAGGGCAGCCAAGGAGGGCTGCCATGGAGGGCAGCCATAGAGAGCAGCTATGGAAGGCAGCCATGGAGGGCAGCCATAGAGGGCAGCCAAGGAGAGCAGCCATGGAGGGCAGCCATGAAGGGCAGCCATAGAGGACAGCCATGGAGGGCAGCCATGGAGGGCAGCCATGGAGGGCAGCCATAGAAGGCAGCCATGGAGGGCAGCCATCAAGGGCAGCCGTTGGGAAAGGGTGAAAAGAAAAAAAACGAATAAAGATTTGTACTTCCCAGGTGTACCACAAGGGGCACAGCTGGCATGAACAACACTTTGTCTACAGAGCTTCAGCAGTTCCATTCATATGTTCTTCATAAGTTTAAAACAACCAAGAAAATATCTTTCACTCACATAGAACTTTACAACACAATTACAGAAGACAAACCAGAGAGTGCCTTTCCAAATGTTGAAATTGCCTTAAGAATATTTTTAACATTAATGGTCACCAACTGCACAACAGAGAGGTCTTTCTCACAACTGAAACGTGTAAAAAACCCAAATAGATCAGTTATGCTTCAAGAAAGACTCGACTCACTGTGTATATTAACAATTAAAACAGATTTTCTGAGAAGTATTACTTTCGAGGATGTTATCAGTGATTTTGCGAAAATAAAATGTAGAAAAATGCCTTTCAGATCATGAATATTGGAACTTTGATACATTTAACTTGTGAAATATTAAAATAGATGTTGTATTGCATTTTTGTAGAACTTTATGTAGCCCAAGCTTGGCTTAGTTTGTACAGTATTATTGTGTTATCATATGAATAAATTTTTGTACTGCTGCAAGCTGCATTGTATATCTGGTCAGACAGGTCAACAACTAAAATGGACTGGGTCAGTGTGGAAAGGAGGGGGGCACCAAGATTGGTCAGTGCTTAGGGCACCAGTGAGCCTTAATCCGCCGCTGCATGGAGGGCAGCCATGGAGGGCAGCCATAGAGGGCAGCCAAAGAGGGCAGCCATTGAGAGCAGCCAAGGAGGGCAACCATGGAGGGCAGCCATGGAGGGCAGCCATAGAGGGCAGCCAAAGAGGGCAGCCATTGAGAGCAGCCAAGGAGGGCAACCATGGAGGGCAGCCATGGAGGGCAGCCATAGAGGGCAGCCAAAGAGGGCAGCCATTGAGAGCAGCCAAGGAGGGCAACCATGGAGGGCAGCCATGGAGGGCAGCCATAGAGGGCAGCCAAAGAGGGCAGCCATTGAGAGCAGCCAAGGAGG
>NW_014577267.1:157351-157659 GCF_000485595.1 Priapulus caudatus | reverse complement strand
CTCAACCCTCTATACCAGCTTTGCTCAACCCTCTATACCAGCTTTGCTCAACCCTCTATACCAGCTTTACTCTCTATACTAGATTTACTATCTACACTGGCTTTAATCTACTCGCTTTACTAGACGTGCTCGTGCTCCCTACAATCGTGCGAAACGTACAAACGTGCTACATCCCGGCCTCGCTGCACCAGAACGCTTGAGTAGTAGTTACAGCGAGCACCTTGCGATGTCGCCCCGGCCCCCAACGCACGCACGCATCGCTCGCGCACGCACGCACGCACGCATCGCTCGCGCACGCACGCACGCAC
>NW_014577267.1:152795-156994 GCF_000485595.1 Priapulus caudatus | reverse complement strand
GGGGGTAATCGAGAGACGGCGGCATGAAGGAAAGAAAAAAGATTATGTAGGGGGAGAGAGAAGTCCGAGAGAGAAGAGAAGGAGTGAAAGAAAAGGAGACTTTGTCCTCATCTCCCCAGTCTACTGCTGCGACGTGAGAAGAGATTATGAGAGAGTCGTCGGCGGAGTTCAGACGGCACGCTCGGCGAGCTGCGGTTTAGTGATGCCGGGGCTTGCCAGGCCATCGCGTGTGGCCTGAAGTTACACTATATACGAACACGGCTATCGATGAGCGTAGCGCTAGCACACTCCACTCACTTTACCTCCCCCCGCGCGCGCGCGCCGCCCCCCATGTCAGATGATTTATTCCAACTTGCCCCGTATATCTAGTATTATCTACGCTCGACCTCTACGATGACAAGTTTCGCGTCCTGCGCTTTTCTACACTGAATATACTGGCCATATGCATTACACTCCCAAAGTCAGCCCATCACAATAATTGGACCTTTAACCTATGTGTGTGCGATTTAAACGTGATGGTTTCATACATTTCTCCAATAAAACGGCCTGTTTACGGCACTTATTATCTGAAACTAGACTTCTTGCTCTATTTGGCCCATATGACTGTCTCATACGCGATCCTACTTTTCTGTGTAGAAACACGGTGTTTGTTAATTGGTAAATTCGTGAAAAATCACTTTACATATAAATATTATGAAGACACTAACACACGCGTTAACAAATATATGTCGTGCCTAATTGCTATGTAGCGTCGGCGGGTGCATTGAAATTCCCGATTGTAACTCTGGCTGATATTTTGCGAATTTCTTAGCTGAGTATGATCGCTGACGGAAAATGATTCTCCGTTGTATATACCTATACTACTATACAGACGCTCGCTACACTGACTAGTAGTATACTGACATTCTACTAAACTGACGCTATGCTTACACTGACTATACACTATATATGCCACTATAAGCATCAACAAAAATTATATGCACATCTAGCAATAAACGCGCATGTACGCCTCAATTACAAGACTATATATTAGCCGTGTGTGTGCTGTGTGCGTGCGTGCCGTGTGTGTGTGTGTGTGTGTGTGTGTGTGTGTGTGTGTGTGTGTGTGTGCGCGCGTGCGTGTGCGTGCGCGTGCGTGTGCGTGCGCGTGCGTGTTTGCGCGTGCGCGTGCGTGTTGCGTGCGTGTTTGCGCGTGTGCGTAGGTGTGCGTGTATGCGTGTGTGCATATATGTGCGTGAGTGTATGAGTGCGTGCCGTGCGTGCGTGCGTGTGTGCGTATGTAGGTATGTGCGTGAGTGCGTTCCGTGCGTGCGTGCATGTGTGAGTGAGTGCGTTCCATGCGTGCGTGCGTGCGTGTGTGCGTGAGTGCGTTCCGTGCGTGCGTGCGTGTGTGAGTACGCGAGTGCGTCTGCGCGGGGCAGCGTAGCGGTACCTCGTCAGTGCCGCACAAATCACTGTTTTTACACAGCAGTGGCCTATCGTGTCATGCTGCACGAAAAAAAACACCTTACCGATGCTCCCACGCAATTCACGCGAAGGAAGTGAGCGAGCCCCACACCACTCCAGACAGCACTCTTGGTATTCTTCATCAAGGAGTTGCAGGCGAACTGATGGGAGCGATTCGGTCATGCATTCCGCCTAAATTGGCCTCAATTGGGCACGCATTAATGCACAGGAAGCCGTCCCTATGAAAGGATAGGTCTCCCATATCGGATGTCTGTCGACTAGAACTATAGACGGGCGCGAACATCGTTCTCCTAATAGCGTTCATCGAGGTCATCAGCACGTCGGGAACGTCTATATTCAGCAGACTACAGTATACTGGCGGACCTTTTACGGACAATGCGAAAACGATTACATGCCGCTGGGGCAGACAATCGGGAACAAGGGGGCGCTGCTCGCACTTGCTCGTAAAATAATTATTAATCATTTTCGTCTCACTTGGGAAAAGGTGTATTCAATTTCTTTTGGCAGGGCTTACGCGCGTTGTGGAGGCCAGTTTGGATGGTAGCGCTTTCGCTATCTAGAAACGGTCTATCGTTGGCTACGCCGTCTCGCTCCCTTTTCTCTGTTTGTCTGATTCTCCCTCACTATCGCGCTCTCTCTCTCTCTCTCTCTCGCTCTCCCTGTGTGTGTCTCTCTCTCTCGCGCTCTTTCTCTCTCTCTCTCTCGCTCTCTCTCTCTCTCTCTCTGTCTCGTTAAGGCTTTCTCACTCGATCGCTTTCGGTATTCGTCTTCGCTCTACGTAGTCCTTCTCCTACTGCTAGCGCGCAACTGCCCTACTCACAAGTTCACAACCTTCATTTTTTCTATTATTTTAATCCCATCTCACTAACCCCAGCGGTGGCTAACGTAAGCGTCAATGAACTTTCTCATAGAATCCTGAATTATAAGTCATTATCTTACACACTGTTTAACTTACATTGTGTATATATATATAAGGTAAGTAACATCAGGAGCCCATATAGGTTCATTAACTATTTAGGTTTCGTGGGCAACAAAAAGGTTTATATAGGGTCACTAATCTCACTATATATGAGCTATACAGTAACAGATCCCTATATCCTTAGGATCAAGTCCCTATAGTCCATAGACTAATCAAAATCCTGATGTGATTACATTCTATGCGCTATAACAAAATCCCGACGGTTCGGTCACTATGATGTATTAAGATTCCTAATTATACTCTGTAATTCCTAGGTTTTATATGTCTACATGCAACGAACTCGATCTGTCTACCATACCTGCTAGAATGCATAGAAGTAAGCGGCGTCATTTGTTCTATTCATCTGTTAGTTCTGATCATGCCCCATAGCTACTATTAACGTACTTCACCTACCGCGGAGCAAAATCCAAACACGACGAATATAATATCAGTGGGTCATTAGTTCTCCCCCTCCTTTCTCTCGTTCTTCTTTTTTTGCTCCCCCCCCCTAGATAGATAGATAGATAGATAGATAGATAGATAGATAGATAGATAGATAGATAGATAGATAGATAGATAGATAGATAGATAGATAGGTAGATGGAAAAATAAATAGAATGAGGACGAAGAAGAGAGAGTGAAATAAAGAGAGTGAGGGAGATGTGGCGAGTAAGAGAGCGGCGAGAGAGTCAGAGAGAGAAATATTGGGGAGGGGGGTAAGAGAGAGGGCGGAGAGAGAAAGAAAAAGAGATAGAGGGGGAGAGAGAAAGGCAGAGAAAGAGGAAGAGTGAAAGAAAGAGAGAGCGAGTGAGAAAGAGATATGGAGAGAGCTCGTCGCGAGTTCAGACGCACGCTCGGCGAGGCTGCGGTTTTAGTGGCATGCCGGGCTGCCAGCCATCCGTGTGGCCGAGTTAGTAAATATACGCGAACACGCTATCGAGTGAGCGCTAGGCTAGCACACTCCACTCACTTTACCTCCCCCCGCGGCGCGCGCCGCCCCCCATGTCAGATGATTTAGTTCCAACTTGCCCCGTATATCTAGTATTATCTACGCTCGACTCTAACGATGACAGTTTTCGCGTCTGCGCTTTTCTACACTGAATATACTGGCCATATGCATTACACTCCAAAGTCAGCCCATCAAATAATTGGACCTTTAACCTATGTGTGTGCGATTAAACGTGATGGTTTCATCCATTTCTCCAATAAAAGCGGCTGTACGGCACTTATTATCTGAAACTAGACTTCTTGCTCTATTTGGCCCATATGACTGGCTCATACGCGATGCCTACTTTTCGGTGTAGAAACACGGTTGTTGTAAATTGGTAAATTCGTGAAAATCGCGTTTACATATAAATATTATGGAAGAACACTTAACAACGTTAACAAATTATATGTCGTGCCTTAATTGCTATGTAGCGTCGGCGGGTGGCATTGAAATTTCCCGATTGTAACTCTGGCTGATTATTTGCGAATTTCTTAGCTGAGTATGATCGCTGACGGAAAATGATTCTCCGTTGTAATACCTATACTACTATACAGACGCTCTGCTACACTGACTAGTAGTATACTGACTATTCTACTAAACTGACGCTATGCTACACTGACTATACACTATATATGCCACTATAAGCATCAACAAAAAATTATATGCACATCTAGCAATAAACGGCATGTACGCCTCAATTACACAGACTATATATTAGCCGTGTGTGTGCGTGTGCGTGCGTGCGTGTGTGTGTGTGTGTGTGTGTGTGTGTGTGTGTGTGTGTGT
>NW_014577267.1:147168-152770 GCF_000485595.1 Priapulus caudatus | reverse complement strand
CACACTACTACTACTACTATATATATTTTTTTTTAGGTTTTTCTCTCCTCTCTCTTTTTCTTCTTCCTTCCTCCTCTCTTCTTCTTCTCTCTCTCTCTCTCTCTCTCTCTCTCTCTCTCTCTCTCTCTTCTCTCTCTCTCTCTCTCTCTCTCTCTCTCTCTCTCTCTCTCTCTCTCTCTCTCTCTCTCTCTCTCTCTCTCTCTCTCTCTCTCTCTCTCTCTCTCTCTCTCTCTCTCTCTCTCTCTCTCGCTCTCGCTTATCGCCTTCTCTCTCTCTTTCTCTCATCTATCACTATGTATGGCGTCTATATGGCGGTAGAGAAATTGGTCACAGGAAAATTGCTCACACAGAAAATTGCTCACCCGGGAAAATTGTTAACAAATAGTAAACTTCGGTATACTATTGTTTCCTCTACTCGTCCTCATTCTCGTCTACCTCCTCATCATGTACACCCGTCTCTGGTCTCATCCACCTTCTTCCACTACTCCACCTTGTTTATACTCCTCCCTTCTCTTTTACCAGTGCTCTCCTCTATCCTATCTCCATATTTTCTCTTCATTCTTCATTCTCACTCTTCTTCTCCTACACCTCATCCTTCCTTTTCCACCTTCTCCACCCATCCCTTGTTTCCCTTCCCGTCCCCATCTTTCTCTCTCCCCGTTCTCCCTTCCCTTCCCCATATTTCTCTCTCCCCGTTCTCCCTTCTATCACCGCCTCCCTTGCTCGTACTCCTGCCGCTTCTTCTTCCCTTTTCGTGGTAGTAACTTGGGGTTTACTATTTGTAACCAATTTCCATGTGACCAATTTTTCGCGTGACCAATTATTCGGCGTCTATATGCCGTCCACACAGTCTGTATCTGTGTACTGTCTGTCTAGTTAAGTACAGCGTATTCATTCATATACACCACACCATCTATCGGTGGTTGTACGCGGTCTCCAATTATACCCAAAATGCTCGGCGATATCCGCACATTTTTGCCACTTATCAGCCGTTTTCATCTACTTTCGAAAATAGCATGAATGGAGGACGCGCACCATTCATGAATAAAGTACAGAAATAAGGACAGGAGGGCACCCCTCTTTTACATCATGACCTAGCAGTGTGGCTACGTATCCGCACTCCGCATGTCGACGTCAAACAATCCTAGACTGGAACCCGTGGTGGTTAGGTGCAAATAACGCATAGACGGGAGATCATGTTGACTAGAAAACAATTGCATTCGCTACCGTCTACACGCGCGGCATAGTAGTAATTTCTAACGCGCTTGGGTTGGTGCAAAAATTTCACCGAGGAAACAAAACATCGCTCATTCATGTCGGCGGTTTGCGTCATGTCATGTTAGCTGTGCCGACTGTAGAAACGTACGGCCGTGATCGTCGTCGTCTCTGAATCGCAAAAAACATCGCGCCATCGGGTTACAACAATATTTGCGGTGCGTCGTTTTCCCCTCATCTTGCCTCAATTATCTTTTTCTTCGCCGTCTGTTTGCGCGTATTAACTTCCACAGAACAATTTGGGCAATTAGAAAAAAATTCGCTGTCTAATTTTGATAAATTGGTGCTCACCAAATTGGCGTACTTCATACAAGACAAGCACTATGTCTGCGGCTTGTGTCGCCAGTGGCATATCACACACCAGTGACTATGAAAATGATGCATTTCCTGTTCAAATATTATAGACGATGTTGAAATTTCGTTTCGCGTAGTTATAGATGATGACTAAACACTTCCCTCACCTGTCACGTCTTTATATTGACGGCTCCAGCGCCGCTACCGTGGTTATATTCACTATATACACATAGGCGCTCCGCACCCATCTACACGTGCGTGATGTCATACGCTGTAATGTAATTTCGACATAATTTTACGAGACAACTTGTCGAATGTCAATAAAGGAATGACGTTGCGTGAATATTACTCCTTACATTAATTAGCTATCAACGTCTGTAGCGGTCGTCGACGAAAGCGTTTTTGCTCTGCCCATTACCACCGGGTCTTCGTCTAAAAACAGTGTTTGTTCGTGAGTGCATGATCCCTGGCAATTGAGCATCACGTGACCGAACTACGCAGAATCATGATATAAGAGAGGCTTCCACCAGAGATGCAGCCAACCACGCTCATAACATACAATTAACGTGATCGTTGCCAACTAATAGAATATATGTACGACATATCTGCACACACACACACACGCCCGCGCGCACACGCACACGCACGCGCACACGCACACGCACACGCACACACACACGCACACGCACACACACAGAAGGAGAGAGTTATATAGTTAACTTTGTATATCAGAAAAGTGTGCCTATATTCTCTGTTTAATAATCTGGTTTATGGGCGTCCTTCGAGAGTCGAAACGGCGGCGCCCCCACAAGAAGTTCTGTATAGTGCTTATAGAATGTGGTGGAACTCTAGACGTTAGGTGTAAATGTGCAGCAAAGTTCTCGATCGACTAGCATATATTATACGGGTTCATTCATAAACTGACATAATTGTGACGTAGATGCAATGGGCAGGTTTTTAGTCTTAGAAGTTGGCGTGACACGGTATAACGCTCTCCTTATCCATCGCTTAATTTCTTCCACGCAATATATATATATATATATATATATATATATATATATATATATATATATTTCTCCTTGATTGACATAGTTAATTGAATCTTTCTAAAAATTAATGCTGGCAATGATAAGCGATAAAGGTGATTAGCTACTATAAACTTCGTGGCAATGCTTGAGACGAAAGGTTAGAAGCTGTTAAAGACGCTATTCTAAATACCATCACTCATTTTCACTCTAAGCTTTTGCTTCTAGATGTTAGTAGCAGTTTTCTCTTTAGAAGTATGGCTACCTTAACTGCAATGTGTTTTGTTCGGAAGACAAATACACTCCCGAACAAGTCTTATACCGATGCAGTGGAAGCGGTGCATGTGCGGTTAGCGCGGGCCCTATCGAATTCGTTTTCAAATATGAGCATATAATAGCGCGTCATAAACTATAATATCGCGCCAACTCGCATTATTATGACTCACGCGTATTCGTGGTTATTCACGTTCAAGCGCGCACGCGGAGTCTACCCTTCCCCCCCCCCCACACACACACACACTCCCCCACCCCCGGGTCACTCGCTGTTTTCACCCCCACCTCGTTTAAAAGCAGCATTTTCACGGTTCATGCTCGCTTCGGCTTGCTTTCCACCGACAGATCTTACTGCTGGTAAAATCTATTCGCGGTTTGACTGGAGGCCATGCGCAAGACGGTTTATACATATACAGCATGCGACGGGGGCGCAGCGCTGACAGAGCCTGTGATCGTGTTGCGTCAATGGAGCCGAGTATACCTTCAGCTACTTTTCACGATAAATGGTTTTTCGCCCGCGGTGTAGTAAACGTGTACACATAAATGCGTGCGTGTGCCCACTGAAGCACGAAGTGGTGGCGCGTACACGGAGAATATATATAAATAGAGAGAGGGGGTGCGCGAGAGAAGAGAGAGAGAGAGAAAGAGAGAGAGAGAGAGAGAGAGAGAGAGAGAGAGAGAGAGAGAGAGAGAGAGAGATGAGAGAGGGGGGAGATAGATAGATAGTGAATCTTTTTATTGATAAGAATATATAGATATCGGTATCTATCTCATCTATTCTTATATATGTATTCTGCGAGTTCGGAATGACTTTCAAATGTTTTTAAAGGTTTGAAACACACGGAAATAACACCATCATAAACAAATGAGCATAAAAATCGCACACCGCAGCTTAGCACTTGTATTACATTGACCTTCATACACTCCCCCTCTTCAACCTCGGGCAAACAAGAAAGCGCTGAGTTAGGACTCCGCGAACGAACAGTCCCTTGCTATAAGCACCGTATGGTACTCGGCTGGCGGCAGAGTTACCTTCTAGGCATACAGTAGACGCCTGTGCGCGCGCGCTTCTTTGTAGAATACTCTTATAGATCAGGCAACTTCGCGTTGGCTGGCTTATAGCCGTATAAATAGGCCAGTGTTACAATTTTTCACTTATACTTTACGTGCATTAGATACCCACAGTTTATGTGTCTATATAAATTACGGCTGATAATACTCAAGGATAAATTACGAGAGGTTGAATGACCGATATTGCTGTACGTACACAAGGCCGACCGGCCGCTGTATTTATGATCTATTTGGTGGCCTCTACATACCGCACTCGATCTACAATAGTTTCGCGTGCATTCACAAAGACAAACACGCAAAGCACAGTCAGCCTATGCTTAACAGGTTCTAATTTATTATCAAGTGCAGAGAAAAATATCAGTACACCGTCATTAGTGCATTATGCTTACTACGCTATGTCCGTCGAAATCGTGAATGGCAGTGCCTACCAGTAACTTGGAGATCAATGATGAATCATTCCATCACTTTTTCCTGAACAACATGGACCGATATGGATATCTCGATCTCAGAGACCACATTGACTCAAACTTTAATCGCAAACAAAAATGGCAAACAACCATCGGAAATTAGATAGCTTTATTGTCAGAACCCACTTATCATCCGCACGTTGCAGCAAATACGTCCAGATAACTGTAAACGAGGCAGAAATATACAGACAGAGACAGACCTGTAGGTAGGAACACACAGCCCCTCGTTCGCAGGGACGCGCGCCCACACACACGTATATCGCAGGCCGGGGTGGACACAATTCATATTTAATGTCCACATTAATTCGTATTGGACGCCGGGGTGGACACAATTCATATTTAATGTCCACATTAATTCGTATTTAATATCCACACTAAATCAACCAATCGCAGCTAAGTTTTTAATGTAGATATTAAATCACAAACCATCGCTTCCGTCCTAAAATCAGTCTTAGCCAATGAGAGCCATGGATTTTAGGACGGAAGCGATGTTTTGTGATTTAATATCCACATTAAAAAATACGGCGATTGGTTGATTTAGTGTGGACATTAAATACAGTTTTTGCACTCCCTATTTAATGTCCATATTAAATCACGAATTTATGTCCACATAAAATAAACCAATCCCGGATACGGACTTTTGGACGAAAGTGAAAATTCCATCGCTTCCGTCCTAAAATCCACGGCTCTCATTGGCTAAGACGGATGTTAGGACGGAAGCGAAATACGAATTAATGTGGACATTAAATATGAATTGTGTCCACCCCGGCGTGCGATACACGTACGCACAAGCACGCGCGTACGCACAAGCACGCACGCCCACACACACGTACGCACAAGCACGCACGCCCACATACACGTACGCACAAGCACGCACGCCCACACACACGTACGCACAAGCACGCACGCCCACACACACGTACGCACAAGCACGCGCGTACACGCAAGCACGCACGTACGCACAAAAGCACACACAAACACCTACGGACGTACGCACGCACACATACATACACATACGGACGCACACACGCACATACACACACGGACGACGACGGTGATGTCGACTAAATGAATTTTCCCAATGATAGGACGCTGCAGATAATACGCTTGGATAGTGGAGTAGACACTCGTAGTATGAGCTTGAGTACAGAGAGGGGAGAGAGAGAGAGAGAGAGAGAGAGAGAGAGAGAGAGAGAG
>NW_014577267.1:146860-147158 GCF_000485595.1 Priapulus caudatus | reverse complement strand
TCTATACTAACTTTACGTTACCCCCTATACTAACTTTACGTTACCCTCTATACAATCTTTACTCTACCCCTATACTAACTTTACGTTACCCTCTATACTAACTTTACGTTACCCCCTATACTAACTTTAGTCTACCCATTATACTAGCCTTACTGCAACCTGTATGCTATAGCTTTACTCCACCCTCTATAGTCTATACCAGCTTTACTCAACCCTCTATACCAGGTTTACTCAACCCTCTATACCAGCTTTGCTCAACCCTCTATACCAGCTTTGCTCAACCCTCTATACCAGCTTT
>NW_014577267.1:138893-144318 GCF_000485595.1 Priapulus caudatus | reverse complement strand
ACCCTTCCCACCGTGGCGCCTGTATGTCGTGCTGCTACTGGTCAGAGATGACGGGTCAAACCTTTATTCAAAAGATGAACGATTGAAAATATTGTTGAATCTAATCGCAGATCGAATTAAAAGACGGTGGGTTGAGTTTGGAAATCGAGCGTTGCGTTCCGGCAGGGTGCGAGCTGGGGGTCGCATGGATCGTCCCCTCATGAAGGTGCTTTTTTGTCGTGGGCGCCTCAAGAGCTTCTACAACAACTGCTGGAACAAGCGCAGCATTCACGCGCCGTATCTCGTGACGGAGAAAGCATGAATCACGGACTAACATAACGTCATAACCAAGGTGTGTGTGTGCTGTGTGTGTGTAGTGTGTGTGTGTGTGTGTGTGCGCGCGTGTGCGTGTGCGTGTGCGTGTGCGTGTGCGGTGCGTGTGCGCGTGCGCGCGACGTGTCGGGTGTGTGTGTGTGTTGTGTGTGTGTGTGTGTGTGTGTGTGTGTGTGTGTGTGTGTGTGTGTGTGTGTGTGTGTGTGTGTGGTGTGTGTGCCGCGGCGCGCGCGTGTGTGTGTGTTGTGTGTAGCGTGTGTGTTGGCGGCGTGCTGTGCGTAATATGTATGTGCCGTGTGTGCACTGTGTGCGCGCGTATTTCTGTGCGTTCGTATGTGGCTTGCGTTCGTGTCTGCATGCGTGTGTGCGGGGTGTGGGTGGGGGGGGAAACAGGGGGGGTGTGAACACGATTACTCCATCTCTGCCGTAGCGGAAAAGGATGGGCAGAGCGTGGACGATGAATGGAGATCTCGATCCCTCGTACAAAAGAAGGGATTTCCCGTTACGTAAGGCTCGGTCGGATCGGGGTACAGGGCTGCGCTGTTTGCATAATAGCCCGCCATATACACCGCAGCAGCAGGCAGCGCCCAGCCGGTAATGCGCTCCACCCGACCAGCCCACTTCCTGTCACGTGACGTCGCTGTTTTGTGGTGCGCCCGTACAAATTACAGGCTTAGGGTCGCGCCACACACTATCACACAGGAAGCAGTAAATTCACGCGCGGCGATGCTTCCACGCAAAGTGGTTGACGATACGTTGAGACAAAACAAACATTGAACTGCGATGAGACGCTGGTTACCTCGCTCGCGTTGACCTTTCGCGAACGGGTTAATAAGAACGCGGTTTCCACAGGTCGGGGCAAAAGTAGTTAATAATAGGCGAGATTAACGCAAAAATGATGATACTAGGCGAGGTGCGGTCGGGAAATGAGTAACGATCACGTTATAATCGTCGCGTAGTTATACTCGCAATTTTTGCCGTAATATAATGCTGGCGAAACTCGAGTGCATGATGCCGAGCCGAAGTTTATAATGAAGTTAATTGACACAAACCGGTATTTTTAACGTATTATCTTTGTATCGCTGTGAGGTGGAGCAATCGATCGAATGTATACGGCTCAGTGCATGAGGACGTATAGGACGCGCAGTAGGACAATCCGGCATTGCATGACCACATTGACTTTACCGGACCGAATCGCCAAGACGATGAAGGCGGTCAAAACGAAATAAATAAAATAAATAAATAAAAAAATAAATTAAACGAAAAAATGAAAAATGAATAAATCGTCAAAATGAATAAATCGGGATCACTGCTGTGAGGTACCGCTCTGGTCACGCCTCTTACTATCTCTATATTATAACATTTCTCATATAGTAGCCTGCGAGCGTTATGTGCGTGCATGCGTGCGGACCTTACATATGTAACAGACATGAATGAGCGCATCATCTTCCTCCTATACAGCGAGGGCTAGCGAGCACGGCGGCACGGGAGTTCGCACGCTGCTATACACTTAGCAAACGCAGCAGGAAACCGCGCCGCAAAATAATCAAAGTGGCGCGCGAGCGTGCACCTCCCCGTAGGTGTGCGTGCGTAACCCACCCTATGTATATATATATATATATATATCATGTGTGTGTGTGTGTGTGTGTGTGTGTGTGTGTGTGTGTGTGTGTGTGCATATGCGTGCGTGCGTGCGCGCGTGTGTGTGTGTATATGATACGGGAGCAGTAGGTGTAGTGAGTGGGTGCATGGGTGCAGGCAGTGAGTGAGCTAGTGAGTGAGTGAGAGTACAGCCCAGACCGGCAGGCGCGCAGTCTGTCAGCTAGCCGTGCTATGCTACTAACCGTGCGGTGAGTGTGGAGAGGGTTAAAGTCGACATGCAAGCATCAAACAGGTTATGTCGGCCAGGCGATTCAAGAGAACGCGCGCGTGCGTGTGCGCGTGTGTGCGTGCGTGAGTGAACGAGCGTGTGTACGTGCGCGTGCGCGTGTCTGTGAGTGAACGAGCATGTGTACGTGCGTGTGCGCGTACGTACGTGCGTGAGTGTACGTGTGTGTGCGCACGCAAAGACACTTTGGTCGTTTTAATAGTAAAAAATGACAAATAATTGTATTTACTATAGCAAAGTCTTATGTACTCTATAGCCTATGAACATTTATAAACCTAGAAACTTTAGTGGTAAATAAAAATGGTGGTAATTACGTTTATTTACCATTATTGTACTATTAAAACGGTCCAAGTGCCTGTGTATGTGCATGCATGCGTGCGTGCGTTCGTGCATCCGTGCGCGCGCGCTGTGGCAGGCCCCTGACGTAGGCCATGCAGGCGCGTGAATACAACTTATTACGCGCATTGCTGGTTTGTACTGACACTATAGCCGATCATTATGTTATAGCCTTCGCCTTCACACGCTATAACCTTGGCGCATTAATTCACTCCAATCGCACAGGTTAGTCTAAAAATACTATGAAACTAACGCATTATTGAAGCACAATAATACTCCAGTATCATAGTATTTTAAATGAAAATGACTGAAACTAACTTTCTACAGTTTATACTAGCATGACTCAGGCATCTATAGTAGCCTTACTCTACCCTCTATACTAGCCTTACTATACTCTCTATACAATCTTTACTCTACCCCTATACTAACTTTACGTTACCCCCTATACTAACTTTACGTTACCCTCTATACTAACTTTACGTTACCCTCTATACTAACTTTACGTTACCCTCTATCACTACTTTACGTTACCTCTATACAATCTTTACTCTACCCTATACTAACTTTACGTTACCCCTATACTAACTTTACGTTACCCTCTATACAATATTTACTCTACCCCTATTACTAACTTTACGTTACCCCCTATACTAACTCTTACGTTACCCTCGTATACAATTATTTACTCTACCCCTATACTAACTTTACGTTACCCCCGTATACTAACTTTACGTTACCCTCTATACAATATTTAACTCTACCCCTATACTATTACGTTATCCTCTATACTAACTTTACGTTATACCCCTTATACTAACTTTAGTCTACCCATTATACTAGCCTTACTGCAACCTGTATGCTATAGCTTTACTCAACCCTCTATACCAGGTTTACTCAACCCTCTATACCAGCTTTGCTCAACCCTCTATACCAGCTTTGCTCAACCCTCTATAGTCTATACCAGCCTTTACTCAACCTCTATACCAGGTTTACTCAACCCTCTATACCAGCTTTGCTCAACCTCTATACAGCTTTGCTCAACCTCTATACCAGCTTTACTCTCTATACTAGATTTACTATCTACACTGGCCTTTAATCTACTCGCTTTACTAGACTGGCTTCGTGCTCCCTACAATCGTGCGAAACGTACAAACGTGATAATCCCGGCCTCGCTGCACAGAACGCTTGAGTAGTAGTTACAGCGAGCACCTGCGATGTCGCCCCGGCCCCAACGCACGCACGCATCCGCTCGCGCACGCACGCACGCACGCATCGCTTCGCGCACGCACGCACGCCACACACGCATCACTCGCGCACGCACGCACCGCACGCACGCACGCACGCACGCACGCACGCAACGCACGCCATCACTCGCGCACGCACGCACGCACGCGTCAATCGCGCACGCACGCCACGCCACGCACGCATCGCGCAGCGCACGCCCACGCACGCCACGCGCATCACTCGCGCACGCACGCAGCAACACGCACCACGCATCGCGCACGCACGCCACGCCATCGCCTCCGGCACGCACGCACGCACGCATCACTCGCGCACCACGCACGACTCACGCACGCACGCATCGCGCACGCACGCACGCATCACTCGCGCACGCACGCACGCGTCAATCGCGCACGCACGCACGGCACGCGTCACTCGCGCACGCACGCACGCACGCATCACTTCGCGCACGCACGCACGCACGCCACTCACGCACGCACGCATCGCGCACGCCACGCACGCAATCGCTCGCGCACGCACGCCACGCACGCACGCGTCAATCGCTACGCACGCACGCGTCAATCGCGTACGCACGCACGCCATCACTCGCGCACGCACGCACGCATCGCTCGCGCACGCACGCGTCACTCGCGCACGCACGCAGCGCGGCAGCGGACGCGCTGCAACAACATAGCGAGCCTCCTTGTCATTACGTGTCGGCTGGGTCGTAGTTCCAGCGCCCGGCGGTGCACGTTCAGTGGCTGGTGTGCGAGGCTAGGCAAACATCGATGCCACAAATAGCACATCCTGCTTGCGGAGAGACACCGACAGGTCAGCCGCAAGTAAACAGTAAAGTGATCTCTTACTCCCTCCTATCTATGCCGGGATTCTCGACAACCAGATAAGCCAGCGGCTAGACTGACACTGCTTGCCAACGGGAGAGAGTTCCGGCCGAGTCTACACCGACGTGCGAAAGCTTGCTACGATGGCTCGCGCCTCACTAATGATATACTACTGTGTACATTACAGAATCTTTACGCCTCGGACAGTTGAAAAGTACTAAATAATATGAAGCCTGACAAACTACACACGAATGCTTCTCCGCACGGAGTTGTAGATTAGCAATGGATGAACGTGTTGTGTACACTACCGTATCTACTCGAATTATATATGTATATATATATATATATATATATATATCTCCCTCCGTCTCCCCTTCTCTCTATCGTACACATATATATATATTATATATCTATATATATAATATATATATATATATATATATATATAGAGAGAGAGAGAGAGCGAGAGAGAGAGAGAGAGGAGAGAGAGGGAGAAAGAAAGCGAAAGCGAGCCTGAGAGGGGCGAGATAGCTAGATAAAGCGACAGACAGACTGATAAAACGACAGACAGACGAAGGGATAGGCGTGAGCGAGCGATGGACAGACGGACGGACACACAAGATGGCATGATAAGAGAGACGAGATATTATTATATATACATACATATAATATATTATTATATATATATAGTATAATATATAGAGAGAGAGAGAGAGAGAAGAGAGACAGAGAGCGAAGAGAGGGGGGGGAGATAGGATAAGATAGTGAATCTTTTTATTGTAAGAATATATAGATATCGGCGTATCTATCTCATCTATTCTATATA
>NW_014577267.1:130513-137450 GCF_000485595.1 Priapulus caudatus | reverse complement strand
AGAGAGAGAGAGAGAGAGAGAGAGAGAGAGAGAGAGAGAGAGAGAGAGAGAGAGAGAGAGAGAGAGAGAGAGAGAGAGAGAGAGAGATAGAGAGATAAACCAAGAGAGGGCGAGAGAGAGGGCGGTAGGTGGAGGTAGACAGTGAAAAACACAGAAAAACAAGGAGTGAGGCCAGCAGAACGAGAAAGAGTGAGGAGAGAGAGGGGGGGGAGGGAGAAACAGAGGACGACGCTACAAATGTACGAAAGTAACTTATTTAAAAAAAAAACACTTTTCTAACTAGTGCAGAGTGCAGAAATTAGAAAGAAGCCAGACAACCTACGTGACAGCGCGGTGCTGAATTTCTGCCCTCGAGAGCTTACAGCATTCTCACCACCACCTCTGCCCCCACCACCACCACCACCAGCAGCAGCAGCAGCAGCAGCAGCACCACCACCACCTCCACCACCACCAGCACCAGCAGCAGCAGCAGCAGCAGCAGCAGCAGCAGCAGCAGCAGCAGCAGCAGCAGCAACAGCAGCAGCAGCAGCAACAGCAGCAGTAGCAGTAGCCATAGCGGTAGCAGCAGCAGTAGTAGCAGCAGCAACACCACCACCACCACCACCAGCAGCAGCAGCAGCAGCACCAACAGCAGCAGCAGCAACACCACCACCACCAGCAGCAGCAGCAGCAGCAGCAGCAGCAGCAGCACCAACAGCAGCAGCAGCACCAGCTGCTGCAGCAGTAGCGGTGCGGTAGCAGCAGCAGTAGCAGTACCATCACCACAACCTACAACAGCAGCAATATAGCGGCGGCAAGTAGCACGCACGCTGGTGCTCCCGAAATCGGAACGATGTGCCCTGCACGGTAGCAATCAGGCCATACACCCCGACCAGCCCGCCCGTGTAGGGGTGGGGGGGGGCAAGTCTATTTTCAGACCGCGCGCCGCTGAACTGTTTAGCTTCGAGCCAGCGTGGCCTATCCCACGACTCTATCGCATACGGCTGCTCTTAATTTCTCAGCTCCTCTGACAGGGGCCGTCCCGCCACGTAGCCTGCCCGCATCCGCTCCTCCTTCCAGGAAGCTTCATAGACTGCCCCGCGATGCCACACGTTCGCGTCGCTTTGAAGCCGTCGCGCGGCGGCGTGTCGTCAGTCTAAAATACAGTGAAGTTTCCCAGACAGGCTTCGCGACTTGCAGCACAGGAACGGTCCTCGCTGACAGGAAATCCACAGCCGGATGTTTGTCATCACAGCCTGCAGGATTTAGGTTACTGCAATATAAACTGTGGCTGGTTAAATTTTATTCGTCCTTCGCTCGGTGTTCCATCGGTGGTGAGATCGGAAAGGGCAATAGAGGAAAATTCAAAACGACGCCACACTGAAGATTTTAAATTACTACGCACGATTTTATTCATAATTTATACTTCTCAATTTCTGAACTCGTTTTCACAAATAAATATACCATATTTATATAAAATACATATCGATAAACTTGAGATGTTAAACAATAAATATCTCTCCACGCATAAACAGAATCACCTACTATTTACATGTGTATTAACACTTTCGGTCTATCATGTTTTTCACTATATAAAACTAAACATCTTGTGCTAAAGCTATGTAGTCCCTGGACGACCTGGTAAACCGTAAACAATTTCAAGTGTAACTTGATTACTTTTTACAATGATACGCATATAAAATGTTTATAACCTTGGAGTTTGTCGTGTGATTTTTCCGATAAGGCAGTGGATGTTGGCGGGTCGTGGAGGCTTATAACAGAGAAACTATCTCCTGACCAAAATGCATGCTGTCGCTAAACAACTAACTAATCATGTACAGTAAAACCTACATGTATGCCGAAACTCCGAGCATGATTTCCTGAAAACCTGTGTACAATATGAATCTACACAGCAGGTAGCATACAAATTTGGTATCACAACAAGAAATAATAAGCTTGAAAAACTCATTCAGCTATCACTCCAGGGGGTTTCGTCATCGTATTTACAACTTTCTGCTATCATTACAGACTTTGCCAAGGAGGTAAATGGACAGGGACAAATACTGATGACTGAGCTATCAAAACCTTAAAGGCCATGCGGCACTGGTGTGGGGGCGTGCACGTGTATGCGAGTGTCTGCGTGCGTGCGTGTGCGTGTACGTGTGTCCATGCGTGCGCGTGTATGTGCGTGCGTGCGTGCGTGCGTGCGTGCGTGCTTGCGTGTGTGTGTCGGTTTGTATACGATATACCAGACAGTCTTTTTACAGATGCTTTGACAAAACAGTGAAATATATGAAACACTTTGGGATAATACACGTACGCTGCGACACCTGTTGAGGTAAACATGCTGTACACACAGAGTTCACTGCTTTTAAAAACTGTACATAGTCGATGCTGCCTGTATCCTGTACACACCACATAGTAGCAATATCAGCAGTCAGATTCCAATAGATGTTTGTCGCGGGATTCCTGTGGCTGCACGTGCGGTCGCGGCTGACACCCACAGCCGTGCCTGTGACACTGATTGTATCCCTTCTCGCAGAGTTTCACGCAGCCCCGCAGTGGCCAGTAGCAAAACAGGCACGGTAGGAGGAGAGTCAGCAGGCCGATGCATGTCCAACGCACGCACCGATGCTCGGGCACGCACGCACACGGATCGTTCACGACCGCCGCCTCGCTCTCCGAGTCCGACTCACCGTAGCAAAGGTACATGCCACCCTTCAGGCAGCACATGCACGACGCGTAGTCGACGACGGCGTCGCTCGAACACAGGCACTGGCCGTCGCACAGCCACGTCGACGGCAGCGGCCGCGCCGCGCCGCACGCGTCGCACCGGCACTTCCCGCACTCCGCGCAGATAATCGCGTCCTTAGTCCGGCCGTTCGACGCGGCGATCGCGTCGCCACGGCGATGCGTCGTCGTCGTCGTCGGTGGCAGCGTGCGTGCCGTCCGCCATGTCTCTGGACGCACGTACGTCACCGTCCCTCGTGCGCGCACGGGCTCCTTGCTGCGCAGCTTCCGCGGGCCCACATGATCGCCGTATATCGCCGCCGGGTCGATCGGTCGACCCGTCGTCGTAGACGGCTTTGTTTTGCGCGCGTCGTTTCGGCCGGATAGCGATGCTGTCGTCGGCTGTGTCGTAGGGTTCTCTACGTAGTCGTTCTGCGCGCGCGGGCCGGGCCGCGGCGTGTCCAGCGCCACAGTCGGCCGCGGCTGCTGCGTTGTCGTCGGCGGCGGCGGCGACGGCACCCGCGGCGCGTGGACGGGGACGGGGACGGGCCGCCGGGCAGTAAACGTTCCTCCTGTGAGTAACCGGCTGCCATCGCTGGCCATGTATACGGGGCTCACGCTGCGACCCTGGAGAGAGAAAACAGAGAGAACCCGTGAGTGACGTCCGACGCCCTTGCAACAGCATGAGTGGTACCTAATAAGGATGCCCTTACGAAGAGGCATACTTTGTGAGGATACCTCACAATAGAATGATGGTACCTAGAAAGAATGTGCTTTTAAAAAGGGTGGAGAGAATACACCACAATTGCCCCCCCCCCCGTATATGGGCTCACAATGAAACTGGAAAATAATGATAATACTAAATGATGTAAAAGGTATGGATACTTAGCTAGGATACTCTAAAAAAGGACCACGTCTACTAAGCAAGGATGCCCTTCTAAGGACGAATACTTATTGAGGGTAACCTGGAAAAGAATTTCAATACTTAATAGGGCTATCCTGGAAAGGAAAGATTGTATACATATTAAACATTGCTACCATGGAAACAAATTGCTTCTGCTGTGGGCTGCGTGATTCCAGCGCCACCCTGTGGCGGGCCCGCGTTGGTGAGGGAGCATGTAATGTATGAAGCAGCCATCGCCGTCTAGGAATCGGAATTGTCTCTGCTGTGGGTAACTGCCTGCCATCACTGGCCATCTATATAGGTTACTCTGGAAAAGTACGAGAATGCTAAGCAAGGATACGCAAAAAAACCATGTGAATATTTAGCAAGAACACCCTTAATAACGGGCTTCATATTTTCACGGGGCCAATCAACCCAAGCCCCGTAAACAGGCCGTAAGGGGCTTTTTTCCGGCCCCGTCAAGTTTTGAGATTCCGAGAATCGAAAACGAAAATCAGCCCCATCGAGTGAACGTCGGCGCCTTTTTTAGGCGATGTGGTTTTCTCAGACGGCGACGCCTGTAATAACTGCGCGATTACTCAGCAAGAATACTACATCAAGGACGCCATTGGAGCATCAATTTTACACGTTTTCCAAACTGTTCTCATATAATTTTCTAACATACTTACTGGGTACTCCTTGTGTAACACCAAGTGTATACAGTAAAGCTAACATGTCTACACATACAATTATTTTCACAAATATGTACGCCGATCTGCATTTCAAACTAGTTCAAGTAGTTTGATAAATCTGTATATATAAGCAGTTTTTTACCATCCCTGTCCTGGCATCGTGACATGAGGTTAATTTAATGTCATTCACATCTCAATATCTGTTAAGTAGACAGGTAAGAGTGCACTACTGAACAGCATGGACAGGTATAATAATATTCATTCTTGTTACTCCAGAAAGAAACGCAATATAACCTATAATCCAAGTGTGGGAAAATAATACACTATACACCATATTAGCTGGAATGACCAATCATTAGGGTGAGAGTAGCATAGCACTTTAATTTCTCATGTATCTCTTGTAAACATGAGTTACACAATGAGCACAGACAAGGCTATCACTAACTATAGCCCTTCGCTTTGCCACAGGCCTATGACAGAGCGAAGGGCTATAGTTCTAGAGCTAGGCTACCACATGACGATATCCCAATAACGACTATCATGAAGGTCAAAGGATCATCTATCATCCTTTTGGGAATAATACTAACGGGCATCTAAAATCTCTTGCAGTAGTTATCCTGTGAGTACCGTGGCTTGACCATGTCCTCTATCTGAATTACATAAGCTTAGTTAATATAAACTAGGCTCAAACCTACCCTGGGACACTAGTTACGTACATAAACCATCATCATCAGCATCATCATCACCATCATCATCGGCGTCGTCGTCTTCGTCATCACCATAATCATCATCATTATAGTCATCCATCTAGAACTTCCACTAATAGAAGCACCTTTGAAATGTTGTCTAACCATAACTATATCCCCAACTCGCTAACCTTGCCCAATTCTAAACCCATGATTAAAATTGATCTCCCAAAGTAGGATTGAACCAAATGCAGAAAAATACCAAATTTTCAGCTTGTTTAATTTAACTAGACTACTATACAATCTAACTAACTTGTTATATTAGACATAGAAAGTATATACTGCCGGGAGCAGTATCAAAAATGGACTGAAATGTACTGTGCACTTCAATACACATTAACTCACAACCACATGCATGTGCAAGTTCACTGAGTAATGACTATGCGTGTTAAGACAGCGATGCCTAATACTTTGTCTCGTTAAGTATGAAAGCGAATGGACTCCCGTACCCGTAGCCTCGAGACATTAAGATACGGCTACCGTACCCGTAGCCACTGCCTACATAATTCACTGAAATAGTACAGAAAAAGAATTTTAATGTTATTGTGACTCAGCACTGATAATGATATTATTCTTATAACTTGTAATAACTTGTAATAAGCAACCAGTGGTAAATGATAACTTGTGGTAACTTGTAATACTAATTGTAATACTAATAGCTGTAACTATTTTGTTGTGAACGTTTTTCCTCCATTATTCAATTACTACTATGTAAACAGCGTTTTCTTATAAATATGCAATTATAAATAAATTTCCCAGAAAATGAACTATAGCAAATAAAAATTAGTAAGCCAACATCTAGCTAAACATGAAAACGCGCGGTAATTGCAACTTATTGCCTTGGTTATGAGTGAAATATATTATTATTATTCCAGTATCAGAATTTAGGCTATACTCCAGTTTGAACTAAGAAGTATAAAGATTGTCATATTGTTTGACAATGCATTCACAGAGTACATATAATGTGTGACAATAATACCAAAGTATGTCGAAACGTAGATTAGTAGTAATAATAATAATAAGTTGTTCCCTAAAAAAATTCAGAATCTGACACTACGCTAGAATGCCGTCAGGTTATAAAAATTTCCAAGGCACAATTTCTTTGCCTAGTCGAAATGTCAGCGATAATAGATGCTTAAAATAAACTCAATACCTAAAATTAATCATTATCCACACGTGGGGATCGACCTTCGATCCACCTATCATCTGATTGAAGTAAGTATAACGCATGGCGATTCCGAGTTTGCAGCGCTAGCTCAACATGGATGCACCGCCATTTTATGAATGAGTCAAGAGAGCCGCCGACAGTGCATTTAAACACGAGTTTTAATCGTCTAACACACAAAATACGCACCTGAGAATCATTCGAAATATAACATGGGTAACTCCTCTCGTCACACACACTAGCACGATATATCCACAGAGCACTGTGCTTTCACTGCATGCGTGCAACAATATCGACACGTACTCACATCACCAATGTCCCTCCATGCACTACGGATGCCATTCGCTTTTACACTGGCAGCGCGTTGTGAATGGTTGGCCGTCCAAATATGGCCTCAATCCTCCCCCCGAAACTTCCGCCAGGCGCAGCCGCGCAGGGGTAATCAGAAACGCTCTCTCGGTGAACTTAGCGTGCACCGCGCCAGCTGGATTCCAATACCGCTTTATGGCAAAATGCCAGTTGGTTAGTCAGCCAGCTTTTGGAAATGAAGTAAACGGTGAAATTACACGGTTTTATGCAGTGATTTTACGCGAAGTATTGATAAACTGTGAACTGTTGCCAGCAGGCGATTTAGGGGGGGGGGGCGGAGCCCCCCTATTGAGCAAATAGCTGGGGGAGAGAGAGAGCGAGAGCGAGAGCGAGAGAGAGAGAGAGAGAGAGAGAGAGAGAGAGAGAGAGAGAG
>NW_014577267.1:129240-130488 GCF_000485595.1 Priapulus caudatus | reverse complement strand
ATGTGTAAGCGTGGGAAACGGGCAATCGCACAGCCGGACGGAATGCAAGTGAAAGCACGCGTATATATATATATATATATATATATATATATACAAAATGGTTAATAACACTAATAACATATTGCATAGATTTAAAAATGTAACAACGAAATAAATCAATACAAATTTATCAATAAGACAGTAACAAAATATTATCGACACGGATTTTCAGGTAAATCTGTCCGCTCAATATTTATAATAAACTTGCGAGTGTTCATAAATTAATCAAAAACCCAACAATGTTCAATATATATATATATAGTTATACATAATTATACTTCTTTGTAACTGTGTTTTAAGCTCACCGACTCTTACTGTTACTCACTCGTACTCATGTTACATTGCATACAGTGAAAGTTGTTCGAGTTCCTTCCGAGCAATGCCCGCACCGACAATATTTCGTATATCGGGTGATGTGGGTAATTTTGGCGTGGTGTTATCAGATCGAAGAATCTAAATATAAAAACAACTATAATAAACGACGCCGGTGGACACTTTGGAATCGTCAAACTCGTGTCCTAAAATTCACCGTGTCCTGCGCTTATTAGCAATTTATCCAGTCACCAGCGCAACTGTGGAGTGCAGCAACTCTTCCATACAACATGTCAAAACTGTGTATCGTAGTACAATGGGGAAGAATATGGGTTTAATGTGCTACCGCTACTTTTCGCCCACAAAGATATTTCTATCTATATATTCTATATAAATATATTATACTACGAAACTGCTGTAAAGGAATTTGCGCGACGCACGCCCATGCAGAATCGTACGCCCTATTGCAGTAAAGTTATTGCATTCAAACCACTATCTAATACCCGAGGGAGTGATACGCTATTTTACTTTATGCATACGACACGATCTCAACGTAACAATCTTAATAATTATGCGCGCGTACTTTTTGAAAAATCAACTACTTGTCGCCCCCCGTTAGGGAATCCTGCATCCGTCCCTGATTGCAGCTGTTGGGCGATACATGCTATAAATACACCGATGTGATTCCCAGAAAGATACACAAGACGCTCATAGACATTGAAAGGAAAGGAACAATATAGGTGTCCATAATTAGCTTCTATAGTTCTATGGTGCAGGAAATAATAGTTCAGGAACATCAGGAGAAGCTAATTCCCCGAAAATGGCAAGTTTTTTCGCGACACATGAAATGAAAACATCGCACAGAAAAGTTGTACAGAACAACTCTGGTCACTATGT
>NW_014577267.1:127572-129215 GCF_000485595.1 Priapulus caudatus | reverse complement strand
TATATATATATATATATATATATATATACATACAATGATACATACATACATACATACATACATATATATATACATATATATATATATATATATCTTTTCTTTGTGGGCCATGCAAGACGTCTGTAAGTGGTATAAGCAACGCCTGCCTTGCTGCATGTTACACCTAATATAATGCCTCTTCTCTCGCTTCCATTTAATTGCCGGCATGCAACGGGTTTCCTGCCATTGAAATCCATGCAGATTAAATTAAGCCGGTATTGTAACGAACAAATTGCCATGTATTATTCAATTTGCTGCTTGTTATATTTTATTGGCGATGCGGGGTGAAATGTTCGTGTCTAATCAAAGCGATACGTTTTAAATTTTAGTTAAGAAAGGATTTGCTGACGCGACTCGTTGTATCGTATACCTATATAACTGTGGGTTCAGACTTCAGCGTAACAGCGGGTGAGCAAGTCGATTCTAGGCAAAGAAGTCGGCTATGGCAACGATGTTGTTCGTGATGAAATATGAGATTCAAAAGCCCCTCCACACTTTTCAGCCCAATTCATTATTTACGACCATGACTTCTTGATGCACGAAACTATAACCGCATGGAGAGGGGAGGGGACTATAGTACGGTGAGTAGGAAGAAGGTTGGACACTAGTGAAAGGATGTTATGGTTAGCCTAGGGATAGGTGGATATCAGTAGAAGTGCGTTTTGGGGGAAGGGTAGGTGGGGGCTAGTGAAGTTTGTTGTGGTTAGAGGGAGGGTGGGCTAGAAAAATAGCGCGTGGGTAGGGTTGGGTGGTGGCTAGGGTTTGTGGGTTGCGAGTGGAAGAGTAGTGGAAGCTGGTGGAAGTGGATTATGGCTAGCCTAGGTGTAGGCGGGGTCAAAATCCGCTTCAAAAAGACCGTCTCCTCTCGCCACGCACAGGGCGTATACTGGACCACAAATGCACGCTAATGAATGACGTCATTACAAAAAAAACCTTCCATTTATTTGTCTATAGCCAACGGATTCTACTTACTGAAGGTCAGCTAGGTATAGCTTATAGGTAGGTACATAAACCTTGCGTACGCGTGCTGACATTGTCGAAGGTCGCGTGATATATTTCCATTAGCTCGCGGCGTGGCAATTCACGCGTGCATGGCCGCCTGTCAGTCGAACGAGCAGTGTCACTATTGTTTCAGATCCGTGAGCATGGCTTGTGGTGTATGATGGCCAACGCTGGGGCGGGCTTGAAATTCACCTTGGTGATTTAGGTTTAGGCCGTTGTTCTCCGCGAAATAATGCGCAGAAGAGCAAAGCGAACGAAAGCGTGCCTGCCAACAACGATGCGCGCGTGTGCGCGAGGGCATATTAGTGGATACGCGCGTGCGTGTGTGTGTGGGTGCGTGTATGCGGGGTACACACACACGCATATGCACACGCGCGCGCGCACGCACGCACGCACACACACGCACGCACGCACACACACACACAAGCACGCACGCACACACACGCACACGCACACGCACACACACACGCACACACACACACACAACACACACACACACACACACACACACACACACACACACACACACACACACACACACACACACACACACACACACACACACACGACACACACACACGACACACACACACACACACACG
>NW_014577267.1:72841-127433 GCF_000485595.1 Priapulus caudatus | reverse complement strand
CGCACACACACACGCACACACACACGCACACACACACACACAACACACACACACAAACAAACACACACACACACGAGCAGGAAACATGCTCGGTGACTCCAATGAATATTGCTATAGACTCCGCTATACGGCACAGGCGTAGCGGATACGGCCAATATTTATTATAGCCGAATATTTCCGTATTGCGATGATTGTATATATCTGCGGCGGATGTCTAACGCTTCGATCTACTTGATAATCTGCGCAGAACAACTGCGATAGTGTAGACATACAAAGCCGGACATCCGACATACCAATCAGATGTTGGCAGTTTCCTCTGTAACGTACGAAACCGCGCTCTTCTGTTAAGCGTATGTTGTTACATACGGGATGCACATCGTTTCTGGCTGCTCACAGGTCCCAGTTCTTCTACCGGAAGCGGATTGCGATTATGGAAATCTGTCTGTTACATATATGTATAATGAAGGCACTCGTCTAGAACACGTGTTTGCTACATTACTAAAAGCGGATAGAGTCTCTAGACCAACCGCCAGCGGAAGTGATTAATGGGAAAGGATATATGGATAACACTGGCACATCTATACGGTTAACAATGAGACACATTGATTGAAAAAAAATGCATGATACATCACACGTTAATACAAGCACATCAATCATTATTTGATGGAATATAGATTGTTAACAATAATAACAGAAATTATAACATGAGTTCTAAATAGGATGGCATTTTTCATACGATTAGTGTCAGAAACCTTGCTTCTGATGCTTAGTTAAACAAACATATACGGGCAAGTGGAAATGATGGCAATGTAAACACTATGATCATCTAATATTTCAAACATTAAAACAATTATAAAACATTCACGGAAGGCATTATCGTCAAATCAGTAAGACTTTAATAAACAAGAGTAAATAAATGCCTCTTATATTATTACTTTACGACTTTCCTATGGTGGCTGCCAAGCTAGGATATGTTTCCGATAACGTTATGTGTTCGCAATACTAGTCTATGACTGGTCCCTAATATTAGTTATATATATATATATATATATATATATATATACATACGCCAAAAAAACAGTGTATTATCTTTAATACGAGTATAAAACGAAAGCCACGTACCAGAGATGAAACATTCTGATTGTTCATGCGATCATTAATTATAAGATGATTAAGTAGAATGATTAGTTAGGAAACTACTGTCACAGAACGAACAGGCTTAAACGCACGCGACACTGAATTGTAGAAGAGAGTGAGAGTGGAGTAAGAAGGCAAGCGAGCAAAGGAGGGGTGGGAAGGGAGAAAAGAGAGAACGAGACGTAAAGAGAGAGTGGAATAGATAATTTGGGTGAATTTATATGAACATAAAAGAGACGACAACAGACATATAGCAAATAAATGAAATGGCGAGATATGGTAAGAGGAGGACAGAGAGACAGACAGAGTGAGAGAGAGAGAGAGAGAGAGAGAGAGAGAGAGAGAGAGAGAGAGAGAGAGAGAGAGAGAGAGAGAGAGAGAGATGGGGTGTATGAGGCGCGGGAAGAAACGATGAAAAGCGAGCAAGAGAGAGAACTCCTGACGGAGAAGGAAAGCAGGAGGCAACGAGAAAGTACGTGTGATAAGAAGGGAAACGGAATGTGAGAAACAGTGATGTGATAGGATAGGATATACAGAAGGGTATAAAAGAGGGTCGCAGCCAGGAAAAAGGAGTGGGAGTGCACGCGCCGCACTGCGAGCGAATGCACAGCACCTATTATTAGCACTAAGAGTTACGCGTCGGGCATGTGACAGGAAAGCGAAAGACAAACACACGGCACAGTCGAGATGTTTTCCTTGTCGCAACCTACGATAACAGAAGGAGACGCTTCCCCCGCCAGCCGCACATGCTCCAAACACAACAACAAACATGCAAAGGGAGGAGGCGTCCCGCACGTGACAGCGACGGCAAGCAACAACATGGGTGCCGGGGACGCCCCACAATAAAGCCACGATAAACACAACATGCGGTGTCGAATTTACGCGTTATGTTACTGGATCCGCACGCGATTTTTCACAAATTGGAAGGATCGGCGCAGCCGTGTGTGTGTGTGTGTGTGTGTGTGTGTGTGTGTGTGTGTGTGCGTGTGATTGTGTGTGTGTGTGTGTGTGTGTGTGGGTGTGTGTGTGTGTGTGTGTGCTGTGTGATGTGTGGTGTGTTGCTGGTCTTGTGTGGTGTGAAAGAGGGAGAGAAAGAGAGGAGAGAGGAGAGAGAGAGAGAGATGAGAGTAGAGCGTGGTGTGTGCAGTCGGTACATGCCATAGGCGCGCCTGCTCCTCACAGCAGGCGGTAGGTCGTGATCCCACGCACAAGTTAGTAGGCGGCGGTTTTTCAGGCGTTTGGTGCGTGTGCTGTTATTGCTTCATCTCGTGTCCCGAATAGTAGAATATTCCGATTTTCAATCTTATGCTATTCATTTGGTGTTTTCAACTGCTCTCAATGGATTAGATACTATGTTCGGCTTCATACTTTCATCTTTAATATATTTTGGGTCGCTCGCGCGTGTTCGTAGCGACAACGCGCTGGGATGCAGTAAATAGCAATTATAATAGACTAGAACACAGATTAAAGTGCGGAGTCTGGATGCGCTAATCCTGCGGACAGTCTTAGATTAGAGAACTACATTGTCAGTTTATGAACTAACAAGGCTGTTACTATTCTGGCGTTCACTACTTGCGATGAGATTACTACTTGATCGTGATGGTTTAAGCCTATTAAACTGAAAAAATAGGTTGCGATTAAAGTTTAATCGCCTGACCACGTCTCGGTGCGTTGTTTCGCGTTCATGTAACGACTGTGCGCTCACACCCACACCTCTCACTTAGAGTGAAGTTACCCTCAGCCGGTCGGCACAACACAGCTCTCGCTCAACGCCACGCTACGGAATCAACCTGCAATGCGGGCACTCACTTTCCCGCACTACATAGCATCGCACGTGCACGCACCGCGCGTGGCGCACACAGCAAGAGATGCCACAGAATTTCCAATAATCGCAGGCTTGTCTGTTGACCCTTTACGCTGACCATATAAATAAATTAAATCCCTCGATGCCCGTGAGACAAGGACAATCGCCTTATCACTAACGTGAATTACAGCCTGCCGAAGCGAAATTTGTGAGAGACACCTATTCCCTTGGGGTGTGATGATACCTATTCACCGCGAGAAACCATTGTGTTCCTGATCGTAGTTTCGGGTTCAGTCTTGGCGTCATTACATCTGGCGGATTCAAGGAAGCGACCACGAAGCTAATATTGAATCGGTAAGCTGCGAACCTAGAAACAGCCACGACGGGAAGATGGTATATGATTATTGTTTTGATAACACGCCATTCTTGTGCCATCGAATTGGTTGTCATAATGAAAATTGACGATTAATAATTATCCATTTGTAATACCGGTTATACTAAAGCTTACACCTGATCAACCCGTGTTTCATTTGTCGTTACTTTTTTCACCGAGACTCGCCTTTACCCGTCTGCTAAAGATTATTACAAGTAAAGCGCCTAATCCTAATATTTTAATGTTAAATATTTTTAATATTACTCGCTTAGGCATAAACTGAAGAAGTGGATCAAAGTTACCCACTCTCTAGAAAAAGCTAGATTAGTGAAAAAAGTCGCTTTTTTAGCAGTAGCCTATATCTTTTTAATTAGCGTTCCGTTGCGCTATCTCGTGAATATATATCCATTTACTGACTCGTCTATATTCTGCAGCGTACTTTTGCCCTCGAATATAACGCGCAACCGCCCTGGGCTTCCGAGTTTGCCGTTTTACCGCTGTTCTATACTCATTCCGATTATGCAGATTTCCACGCATGACACGTGTTTCGCTGATGCATCAGCCTCAATGAACGCCTGACAGAGGAGTAGTGAATCTGCAGAAATTACATACATAAATGATGGATGCCGATTTTCAGGTCAGGGCAGACGGGAAGGATGCATTTGTAAGGAGGATCGATGCATGGTGCCTGAGATCTTCATGCTTGTGGCAGAAGATGCCCCGCCCAGGCTTGTTTACTTCCGCGCTATGGTTGCAACCCGATCACACCGTCACGCTTCGCTCCACGTGGGGAGGAGTGATTGAATGAGGCGCACGTGAAGACCCAAGTCGATTAAACCCCGCACGACCCATGATCTCACTGATAACGGATGACGCACTTGCTTGCAAAAGTGGCGGGGATAGAAAAATGAGAGGACCGAAGAGGTGATATATATTTGTTGCTGGTGATGTAAGGACGTGGGTTGGACGCGCAGGGGTTGCCTTTAATTTAGTGACGTGTCCGCCAGGCCGCGAATATTATTCGGCATATACGTAGTAAGTGTAGACGTGCTTATTCGAAGGTGGATTTATACGTGATAGATGTCTGCCTAAGGAGAAGTATCGCTGCATGGGACCGCTCGGTGTCGATTACCAACGATAAGAGCGGAGGGGGACGGGATCGGGCACGTCGAGAGGTTCGAACTTTAGGGTATCACTAATATACGCGATATATAGAGACTTTGTTATCGGTGGATTGGTGCATCCGGGGTAGTACGTATTGCAGGAATAGTAATTAAGCCTGGGTAGAATATATCGTGATTTAGATAGATAGTTGTTTGTGTGGAATATTATGAGTAGAGGTTAGATAGTTCGCGATTAGATAGATAGATAGATAGATAGATAGATAGATAGATAGATAGATAGATAGATAGATAGATAGATAGATAGATAGATAGATAGATAGATAGAGAGTGTGGAGAGAGGGATAATGAGGGGTGGGAGAATGGACGAATGAAGAGGAGTGAATATAGGTATCGTCAAATAAACGCAAACGATAGGAAGCAGGATACGATGGAGGAGGGGAGGGGCGGAAATGGGAGAAGCGAAGGGGGGGACACATTCGAGGGTTAATCGATTTTAACTGCCTGCGGTAGGACGGCTGTTTTCACGTGAGGCGTTCGACTGAATAGAAACTTTGTATTCGCGGCTTGTTCGTTTCCGAGTGCGCAAAGGAACCACACATGAAAACCCAGAATAACAAGCAACCTGGAAATTGTGCGGTTGTGTTTATACTCGCAGCTTATACGTTTGTATACCAACAGGAAACCGTTCTGCATATATGCCATTCGTGCATGTCCTTCAGTGAATGCTGCATGTGTGAGCGCAGTTCAGTACCATACCGAGCTCGCAGTATTATTCTCTAACGGGATAAATCGCCAACATCTAATAGCCACTTTGCGTGTATCGACTGAGGTTTTACTGAATCTATTGTAGGCATGCCGACGCAACTTTCACGATTGAACGCATAATTGTGACACAGTAATTATGCCATGCGGTGTTTATAGTGACAGCAAACTCAAGTCCCCTGACACTTAACCCACACAAAATTATAAAATAAACACATATTATAAAACTATAAAACAGGGCTATACTATTTCTCTTTCATTTATAGAATTTCTAAGTAAATAATAGAAATTGCCAAATGAATTTACATTTAAATTTTTTATCGGTATGACATGTTTTGCATTTCGCGTATTCAAATGTCACGCGACCTGTTTATACAAAGGAGTAAATTGTTCCGAAGCTATTCAATTTACATAGTAAATGCGCGTGTGCGCTGCATGATTACCATGAAATACAGCCGTATGCGCGGTGCGTGTGACCGGAGCCTGTAGAAATATTAAAAAAGTAAAACATCACTGAATTAGCGCGACTTCACACGTCATCATCCCGCGATATTAGCCTTAGGGGGCCTAAGTTAAGTTTGCGTTACAGCTAGAACATACTATGGAGTATACCGTAATGATTGCCGCAGTATGGTGGTGGTGGTGGTGGTGGTGGTGGTTGTGGTGGTGGTGATGGTAGCGATAGTAATGATGCTGCTGCTGCATGCTGTGGCTCATGAAAAAAATTGAGATCCGATTTCGCATTGCAAATCTTCTTCAGGCTTGCCCTTTCCTTTTACGCGAGCAAGTTTGGCCGAAAAGCATTGTCCTGAGTTGCTATGTCGACGGGCGACCTGTCCGTCATTGCCCCTAGATATTATCAGGAGTGAATAATAATAGATTTATTATTATTCATTCCTGATATTATCAGGCCAAACAAAAAAATAGGTGTGTTTCCGGTCGACCGACCGTCCCTAGATTATTAGGGCCGACCCTAAACAATTTTTTTTATATTTGAAATCTGACAGACAAAACTTGAGATTTTTTTACTACAAACACGTTCTGGACTTGCTTACTAACTTATCCCTACCTATACACCACTTTATAGTATTCATCAGAGGGATGTTAGGAACCGAAGAATAAAAAATAAAAATAAAAAAATCCCTACCTACCTACCCTACTTTTGTTTTCGATGCAATAGTAAATACAACTATTTTTTGTTTGGCCTCATAGGGGCTGGAGAGTGGTGGGATGCTGCCGCCTAAGTGAAATTTTGAGGTCGGATTTTGTCATGCACATCTCCCTCCGTTATGCCCCTGTCGTTTCTTAGTGAATGAGACTAGCAATGAAGCGAAAAGCATTCTCATGTGCGCCTAATAAAAAAAACTATAAAGGGACGAGCGAGTTGCGCGCAATTTCCTCCTATACGTTAGCATAAGGGTAGAGCAGTGGCGGAATACTGCGGCTCAAGTAAAATTTTACAATCGGATTTTGCGATTCACATCTCCTTCTGGCATGGCCCTCTCGTTTTTATGCGTGGGCTCGACTGAAACGCATTGCCTTTTGTGGCTATAGCGACGAGCGACCTGCGCACTATTTTCCCTAAACATAAGAATAGAGGCAGGGGGAGTGGCGGGATGATGCGGCTTAAGCAAGTTTTACGATCGGGTAATTATGCTTTACTTGCTTTATATGCTATTACTTGCTTATTATGCTTTACCGACTTAGATACGAGCACGCTCTTCATCCGAATGCATCGCGGCATCAGGCCACTCGTTTTTGATCGTGTGCTTCGTCATCCCACGCAAGGTCTTTGCCACGTGTGGGACCGTGGGTGATGTGTATCCGAACGACTGGTTTCGCAACCGGGCTATTTTTACTCTATTATATTGCTGGTTATCTCTCAGGTCGACCCTGCCCTCGCTTTGCATCAGGTAGCGGATTATGCAAGCTTCCTGCGAAGAGTCAGCAGAGTTCTGAGTAACTATATACGCCAGTCGACCGGTTGTCAACGTCGGATAGCCTCCATCGCGCTGTCGCATTCGTAACGCACGACAACTGAGTCGAATGTGCTTTTCGGTATAGTCGTTTCCAAGAGCACTCGCCCGGGGCTTCATAATGAGACTGCCTCAACCTCGCTGGTGACCTTTCTACAAACGGCATGACCTTTGACAAACGGGTTTTTCTTGTTTTTTTGATTTACGACCCGTGTGCTTGCCCTGTCTTCAGCAATTATACCGGCGTAGTTCACACATCGCTTATGGCTAAATTTATGTGATTGAATAAGTAATGTATAAGCAGAACTGCCTTATACACAGACACTTGAAGCGTTTCAATAAAATATAATGCTAACTAAATACGAAATCTATTTAGTACAAAATTCTTAATGTTTCTATACTCTCTTTCACCTAGTATATATGGTTGCACGTAGGATTTGGACGGAATTTACAGGAAACTGTCGGCAATAATAGGTGAAAGAGAGTATAGAAACATTAAGAATTTGGTGTTAAATAGATTTCGTATTTAGTTAGCATTATATTTTATTGAAACGCTTCAAGTGCCTGTGGCCTTAATTATACACAGATTTTCCGTAAAAAATACAGTTACAACCTACATGAAGTTAATACTGAAGTAGTTACTAGGAACCATTCTCTTTTATTGGCATCACATCTGTGGTTTCTACGAGCTGTGTAGTGATGCCAATGTTTTTTGCCCAATTGACTTCTTGCCTATAGGCTTGTAATTGATTTTTACTATGGAATGCGCGTATCACATATGTATTGTCTACCTGCTATAATTTGACTGTCACTGCGTTCTTGTTTGCAAGGCCGCGTACGCAGAAAATTTTCTGTAGGGGGGCAAAGGTACTCCCCATGCCCCCTGTGCCCTAACGTTTCGCAATTTCACATTTCTTTATTTAAAGTGTAACATTTCTTTGATGATTTAAGATTGATTCATGATATGATTTATGGTTTATGATAAAATGCCTTTTGTCACATTTCTATTTTATTTCTAAAAGTGTACAGTATTTGTCCCATTAAAAGGCATACTCTGAAAATCTCTAGGGGGGCAACTGCCCCTGCTGCCCCCCTGCTGCGTACGGCCCTGCTTGTTTGTATGGGAAATTAAATAATGTCAATAATGAAAACATGGCAAATGAAACATTCAGTTGGGAATTTTTTTTCTTATTCAGTAAGGTCAAATTCAAAACTGATAAATTCTCAACAAGTCGCGTCTAATACACCGATCTAATGGAAACCCCATAGTTCACATCGCGTAGTTAGTCTATGATAGTCTGATAGAGAGTACATACATGCCAAAGCCGTAAAATATAGCCGTAAATATACCGTTAATATAGCCGTATGTTTATATATACGGCTCGGATACCTGCTGCATATTGGCGTCCTCTAGTGTCGCAAAACAACTTCAAAATTTGTTCCATGCTGACTTGTAGCAGCGCCGCCTTTTGGTAACATTGTGCTGTTGTTCAGTGTGGCTCAAGCTCAGCAGTGTGGAATGTTCTAACTTGTATTAGTTATGGCCTCGCCCCAAACAAATTTGAAGAAAGATAAGAAAGACGAGGGTTTCTTAGAGAAACTGGGAACGCTAGCCCGAAAGAAAAAAATTAAAGAAGGTGAGTTCCCACTGTCGGGTTTATAGTACGGTAAGTGGGCCGGTAACTAAAGTCTGATTTGTAGTTGAACTTGTACGACTACGAAAATGGGTGGAGTACTTCCTCACTCAGTTCCTGCTTACTTCACTTAATTTATAATAAACAGTGTCACTCACATATTAGGTTATTGTTTGCTCGAGGAAACGGTCATACATCAATCAAGACTTTATGTATTAACATTAGTCTCTAGCCTGGTCGGCTACCAATGCTCATTCCACTAAGTAAAAGATTATGTAGGCCTAACTTTTAACACTGCAATGGCAATGGCAATGGCAAGCTTGGCAATGCATGGCACTGGTAGTGTAGGCCTAGTGACGCTGATAGGGTCTATGGGTTCAAGGATAGAGAACGTGGGTCCCAATAAAACCAATGTCATTTACATCAATATAAATATAATATTATATCAATATAATAGGTTAGGGTTATGATTAGGGTTATTGTTAGGGTTAGGTTTAGGGTTAGGGTTAGAATTAGGGTTAGGGTTAGGGTTAGGCACATTGGTTTTATGGGGACCCATGTTCTCTATCCTTGGGCCGGGTCTATGTCCCCCGGGGTACTGCCGGAACGTACCCTGGTTACGGTCCGGTATACCGGAACGTACCCTGGTACTATCTAATATGCCGTACCGTACCTCGCCTACTCCACTAACCCACTAACGAGTCTAGGTAGTCGCCTACGCCTACTCCCTAACCCGAACCCTAACCCTAACCCTAATCCTAACCCTAACCCTAACCCTAACCCTAACCCTAACCCTAACCCTAACCCTAATCCTAACCCTAACCCTAACCCTAACCCTAACCCTAATCCTAACCCTAACCATATCAAATAGTGGCCAGGGTACGTTCCGGTATACCGGACCGTACCCAGGGTACGTTCCGGCAGTACCCTGGGGGACATAGGCCCTATGAGCCCTAGTGACCCGAGAAGAAGAAGAAGAAGAAGAAGAAGAAGAAGAAGAATGGTAGGGCCTATGCAGAAACCATGGAACCATATTATATGCGAAGATAGTCATTTATTCTGGCGTTCAAGGTGAGCCAGAAAACCTCTGTCCTGTATTAGGAGTTTTCAGGTGCCAACCTGGCAATTGTATATATGCAGGTATCACTCGGTCAGTACGGCGCAATCACTGGGTTAGTAAAGACTTTGTCACTACATATCGTGATTATGGTAGGCCTATATATATATCGTGGCCTGCGATTATTGAGAACTCGAAGAGGAACTCTCATATCAATAAAGCCTCAAACCATTCATCATCTATTTTGGGTTTTACTTGGCATATTTCAAGATACTGCTCTGAAAGTCTAAAGCAAACTACGTACATTTATTTAGTCATATTGGTCATAGATTACTGCTCAATGGGGCGTAGCTCTAGTATAGGACTAGAGCTAAATGGGGCGATACCCATACATAAAACAGGACATCTCAAAACTGGAAAAATTATAGAGGCGGGCGACATGTTTTGTCAGAAGTGACTATACCATAGAGATAGTGGTGTAACAGCAATGCTCCAGAAGCTTATGCGGCAGTCATTCTTTACAAGAAGAAAAGACAAGCGTCTTGTTTAGCTCTACAAGGTCATCAGATGAGTTCTCTTACGATCGAAAATACGGTCGCCGACTGCGATCGCAGGAATAGAAACGGTTCTATTTCTATGCGGCGGTTGGCGACAAATCGTGAGTGGCAGCCAATCACCACTAAATATCGAGTCACATCATTATCAAAAGTCACGTGATTAACGAAATGGCAGCCTACACAGCAGTTTACAAGGAGGGATTATTGCGCAAACCCTTTCTCAAATATATACATTAAGTTTTCTGTATATCACAGGCAATTTTGTTAATTCTTTTTCTGCACATGATTATAACAATTTTCAGAAAATTGAGGATAGATTTACGAAGTTACCTGATGTTTATTGGTTAGCGCCATTTTGTTGGTCATGTGACTCATTTTATGTAGACTGGTCCCAGCGTCAAGCTTGCTCTGTTTGTGCTAGTACAAATACTGGGGTCGCGAACCCGTCTACGTTTCCTGCAGAACGCTACGATCTGATCGGCGATGTATAGCGTGAAGTCACTTCAAGTCAACGTGAGTGTTGCTACGCGGCTAATCGGCGATAAAGTAGTCGCCGATAGTCAAATCGTAGGGCGACCTGAGCAGGGCTTTAGCAACTAGTGCATCACATGAATGGTTCAAATCTGCCTTGGCTCCACTCTGCGACAAATAAAATGGATGGGTACATATTACCTAGAGAACCTTTTCTCAATTGTGAGCTACTCTCCGCACACCGATTTAGATATCATATCTAATTTGGTGGTGCAACAGGTAAACAGTGGCTGCCTAATCCATGTTAGATGTTAGACATATATCTCACTTGTATGCATACATACACACGTGCACACTTTCTCCCTTTCCCCTCCCTCTGTCTCGCGCTCGGTCTCGCACTAGGCAGTCAATAGCTAAACATTGCTAATCACAATCAGTAGTAAACAACATACATAGTTTATTTATATTTATCATCCAGTTGTGGTTTGAATGGCTAGCATGGTGAGTCACTAGGAAGCTGGTAATGTTCAAGGTAAGCTCGTACTGTCACTGGCAGTTGCTGTCAGTAACTAAAGGAGCAAAGGGCACTGGGGACAGTGGTTAAGCCCCCAGTAGTATTTGTGGAGGTTACTAAGTGTACTATGTATGTTCCTGGAATAGTCACTAATATTTGTATTTTGCAGTGAGTGAGTTAACTGAGGAAGGCTCCAAGGCAATTGATGCTGGGGCCAGCCCTACAAAGCCGGATGTCTCACCAGAGGATTACATACTAGGTATGATTAAACTTGGGGCAGCAGATGCCTAACAAGTATGGTCTGCATTAGAACCCTGACTTAGTTCTGTGCAGTGCACATTAGCTAAGATCGATGTGGTAAACAGAACTTGCCTATATCATATATGTAACCTTAAACAGTCTGTCCCAAATGACTGAATTCTTCTTATTTTGTTTGGCACATATTCACTTTGAGAAGCTCACAGAAGTAATGCAGAGGTTACAAGCTTATTCTGACAGGACTAGAATTGTTATTTCTGTCACTATGTCATGTATTTGCATATATTGCAGAGGAGAATGAGGAACGGTCTTTAGTGCAGCCAATTTGTAGAGAAGACCCAAGACTCAAGCAGCTAATTCAGGTTTGTTGAAATGGATTCACACAAGCACACGCACACACAAGCACACGCAAGCACGATTCACACAAGCACACGCACACACAAGCACGCTTATGAATGCACACATGCACACGCATACAAATATGGGTGCATGTAAATATATTAATACAGTTGCATGAAGGTACTAGCAAATTATTTAATTTGGTCCTTCATAGATGTATGTATTTTTTTAACTCAAAATCATGTCATTTGACTTAACATGTATGATTAGGTGACCAATTGCATAAGTTTCACAGTGATAGGTGAAAAAAAAATTGTGGCTCAAGTCTTTAGGCAAACATTCAAACTGAGATAATTCTTTGAGAAATTACGATTGCATGCAGATAATTTATGTCCATTCACACAGTTCGTGTGTGATTGCTCTTGACTTGCAAATCTCTTGCAAGGATCTCATGCAGGGTCCATGCAAGTGGCTAGAGTAATTCACTCATAACTAATACAATCAATATGAATCACACTGGACTGAGAAGACCTCAATGCTTCACTGTTGCCCAGTTTTCCGGTTCTGCTGTACCAGAATGCACCACGTTGAGAGGATTCAGACTTATTACGCACGTTGAGCCATACCAGACATATTTCCCATTTAAATATGTACCCTGATATATACCAGGGTTTCATTGTTAGAAACATCAAAAATGATAGCAACTTTCGCAAGTGTAAAGTGTCATGGTTTTTTCACGACACTGCTTCAGAAATTATGACATTTTAGAGTTATAATATCATAACTATACTGTTTTTGACAATGTGCCCCAGACTTGTTATAAGCCTTCTCCAAACACGACTAGCAGTAGTTACATGCTGAGCTTGTTTTGTGTAGGTGCTGCTCGACTGGGTGAACGATGAGCTGGCAGCATTTCGCATCATTGTACAGGACATTGAGGGTGATCTCTACGACGGCCAGATCCTGGGAAAATTGCTAGGTGTGCGAGAAATTCATCGTCTTGCAGTGACGTGTTACAAATAAGCTGTTAGGTTGAAATCGAGAATTTGTGTGGTAATGAACTTGCAGGAGCAATGTAGGATCAGTTGGTTGTTTAATATTCGAGTTTTTATGCATCAGTTGGTGCAGTTCTATGTCTGTACCGATCTATCTATGTATGTCTTTGTTCTGTGTGAAAATTCATTTCAATATCAAATTCTAATTTATGCCTCGGCCTTTACGTCTTCTGGCCATGCACAGGGTGATGGCAGTGCCATCTACAGTCTAATTTCCAGGAACGTTGGAAAAGATGTGATAGCATCTTATGTTAGCAAGTCATGCTGTCTATAGCAACAAAGTCTAGTTTAACATTTAATAAAACTACTTTAATAATATATAGTAGATGATTGTTAGTTGAGAAAAATTGTATTAGTGAGAACATGAATGTTTGCTGCGTGACTTCTCGGCACTACCCTTTCGTCTGGTGCGCTCTTGCAGAGAAGTTGGCTGATATCCGACTGCCAGTGGCAGAGGTGACACAGAGTGAGAAGGGACAGAAAGCGAAGCTGCGAACTGTACTAGAGGCAGCGAATGAGATTCTCAACCTGCCGAGGTGGAACCAGCAGAAGTGGAGTGTTGAAAGTAAGATAAACGTTCTAATAAACAGTGATATTTAAACGTTTGTAAAGTGCAGGAATGATTTTCCTTATGAGCGCATGAGCTCAGTCTGCCATGGTGTCATATAGCATCACTTCAATAATGTGTATTCAAGACATATATCTACTGCAATCACAAATATTGCACGAGTGGTAGAATGCATATTCTTGTTACATTGCATCATCAATAACTACTTGCAGTTGCTACTACAAGCTATTACCACTTTTTAAAAGCTATAATACTCTCGTATTTACAGGCATTCATCAGAAGAATCTGGTCTCGATTCTTCACCTGTTGGTGGCACTTGCCCTGCATTTCAAGGCGCCGATACGCTTGGTGGAGAATGTCGTCATTCAGGTGGTGGTCGTGCAGAAGCGGGATGGCATACTGCACACACGCACAGTGGCCGAGGAGATTACAGGCAGTGACGAGTGAGTGTGCGATCGTGTAGAATAGTGTTGGCTTGACATTTACAAATGTGAATGATGATTTTTTTGCTGATACATAGTCGGTAGCGTAATCACTAAGCTCTGCGTAGTGTTGAAGATTGGTCAGCAACCTGAACCCAGCTGGAGTTTAAGACCATGATTATATTTTACAATTATACAAGGTGCAGTCTAAAATTTCATAAATGTTAACATGACAAAATTTATGATCACATCTCATATATGTATTTCAATAACTATTAATAACGTTTTCTTACAGCAACCTTTGTCATTATATTAGTGTGCTTAACATCAATTAAGAGTAATGTTGTGCAAATAACTTCGTAATTTCCAATTGAGTTACCTGTGGTTTTGTATGTATTACAGACAGCCTGGAGCCAAGTTTGGTAAGTCTCATCATCTATATGTAGTAAAATTTTGTAGCACAAAGTTTGTTATAAAAGTTCCGTTAAATGTTTCGTGCTCAACATCCAGGTTAACGTTAATTAATTCATTTATTGTAAATTAAAATCTACTAACCGTTTCTATAAATATGTATATATGGATATTGGAATGGCACATTTTTTCATATTTTACAATAATTAGTAGTAAATAAAACATCAGCAATCAGACATCATGCATCATAATAATTATCAATTTTAATCAAGCTAACCTTTGTGATTAATCCGTAATTATTATTAAATGTTATAAATGACTGAAATGGCAATTTAATAACTACATATAATTATCTAAGATGTAAATGATCTTTTTGTATAGAGCGAGATGCCTTTGACACCTTATTTGACCATGCACCAGACAAGCTGAATGTTGTAAAAAAGGTAAGAAATATGATAAATTAGTGCCTTAACCAGTGAAAATCATATCATTTATAATACATGTATATAAATCGAAACTTTGCAAGTTATTATGACACTATTATTTATTATCTTTACATGTGTGTGTCTGAGGCAGCCAAGACAGTATTCTATTTGGTGTTGAGAACCTGCCCATACTCCCTTATTCACCTAGATCCTAATCTCTACCTCCTCCCATGCCTTTTATGCTCATCCCTCTCCACCTATCCTTTCTTCTCTCCTTCACCCCCCCCTTTCCTGCTAACTCTACCGTCTCCCCAACTTCCTGGCCATTCTCCTTCCCCCTCTATCTTTGCCTGCTCTCTCTCTACCTTCTCTCATCTACTCTCCTGCTTTTCTCAATGCGTGGGGATTTGTTTTCAAGGGTTGAAGCCTTGAAGGTCTAAAAGAAACCAAGAGGGCATGCCTGTACTAAAATTATTTGGCACTAATATACATCGCATGTTGTGCTTGATGAAAATACATAATGGTCACCTACCTCTTTAGAAAGGGCTCTTATTAAAAAAGTCCTCTTTACATACTATATACTGTGCACTTTACTATACACTATACTATACACTATACACTACACTATACACTATACACTATATACTATACACTTTATATACTGTGCATACTATGACTTTACAATTGGTTGGTTTACAATAGACATTAAGTTTTTATACCTATGTGGTCATCTTTGTTCCAGTCCCTTGTTACCTTTGTGAACAAGCATTTGAATAGGATCAACTTGGAAGTCAATGATCTGGAAACACAGGTAGGCCACTTGTAATGCAGTGAGATATGAAGTAGTGCTAAATAACTTGTTGCTATCCAATAGGACGTTTTATTATGTGTTCATGCAAATTAATGTGCAAATATTTCTGATGCATGGATTAAAAAAATTAAAGAATAAAATAAATTTGTTGCAAAACAGTAAGACCTCCAGGACAATAAATTAAATATAAGACTGTTGTATCTTTTATTCAAAGTTTATTCCATTTGATTTCTTTTTTACCCATTTATCATTTTCAGTTCCACGATGGTGTGTACTTAGTACTGCTCATGGGATTGCTGGAAGGTTATTTTGTTCCACTTCACAGCTATCACCTGACCCCCGAGTCATTTGATCATAAGGTGAATGTAATATTAAAATGACTGTATCTGCAGTGTTTGCAATAAAGCAACTTTCAGTTTCTTCAATATAATATGTGTGTGACCACAATAGGCACAGGGTGGCACCACTGTGAAATAGCCTCGACCACTAATAAGCCTTTGCTGTTTTTGCATAGGTACACAATGTCTCTTTTGCATTTGAACTCATGATGGACTCTGGGCTTCCAAAGCCTAAAGCAAGGCCAGAGGACATTGTCAATAGAGATCTCAAGTCTACCCTGCGTGTGTTGTACAACCTGTTCACCAAGTACAAGCAAGTTACGTAAAACTTACATATGATCGTTTGCAAATTGGCTTTTATTTGCCATCTATTCAATGATTCAATTATGAGTTATGAATAGATGCAAAGTGCAATGTCGTGCCTTGCCCTTCTAGGTACTGTTCGATGGCAAGTATTACCAACATGGCAGTGAATATATTAGGGATAAAATATATCTAGCAGGATTAATCTCTCAATATTTCGATGCAATAGCTTCTCTCAATATCATAAAAATCATGGTATATGTAGTTATTGCTTGGAAGTCGACCATTGATAGGATTGGGACCAACCAGGGAAATTTTAATAATGAATCTCCTTGTTTTATAGGATAACACAATAATATATTTTCTAATATGCTATTATCACACTATAAGTTTGTACTCTATTTATAACAGTCTATTTAATTTAGGCACTAGTGAAAAAACATAATGAAGAAATTCTCTTATTTGTATTAACCCCTATAGTATTCATACTATCACTTGTATTTTCCCTTTCTACTTTCCTCTGTCCCACCCTCCTTCCCACCTCTCATTTTCTTCACTGTTGTTCCTATATATATATATGTATATATATATATATATATATATATATATATATATATAATATATATATAACTATTTTTCCCATTCTCTCGCTCTTTCTCTCACACACGCGCTCGCATGCACACGCGCACGTGCGCCCACAGAGACACTGATATGCATACTGAAAAAATCTGATATCAAACATGGTTTGATAATTTTTTATGCACATGTGCACTGTTGAAAGTATAAAAATACTGTGAAATTATTTTACATGTGTCGTTATTTTCATAAAATCAAACATGATAGTGCTAATTGGTATTATTGACAATGGTAGAAAGATTGGGTGCAATTTGTATACATATTTTTTGGAATATCTTTTGATATAGTAAGCATAGGCATCTGTTCCTCATAATTATCAACAAATCTCAGGTATGACCTTTTTGATTTGTGCCAACATAATCAGTGTTGTGTTTCTTGTATAGCATGCCTAAGTGTTCTCTAACTTTTTAAGAAAGCCAATGCAGCAAATGAAAACCAATTTTGCTTTACCTGTTTCTATCGAAGAAGGTAGTTATCATCGTACACATGTCGTGTTATTACAAATTCAGAATTTCATCAAGCTTCATAAAGTTGATGTAACAGTGCAGCGCCTTTGATGTTTAGCCACAGTGTTATTAGTGTTTTGTATGAAAATCTACTAGGCCCATGAACTTTTATTAACTGTGTGTACGGATGATACTGTTAATGACTCTCTTCTTTTATGGATAGTTACAGCTATCTCTACATGTAGTATTTCCCCTCTGTGCAGAAAGATTACCACTACTGTAACTACTGCATACTACCGTTATTAGTGCTGCCAATATTACTAATCTGTTACTACTTCTTAAAATAATAATAATAATAATAATAAGAGTAGTAGTAGTAGTAGTAGTAGTAGCAGGAGTAAGATAATATAGGTCCTCCTGGTAGTAGTAGTAGTAGGAAGCAGTAGTCAGTAATTATAGTAACAACAATAATATTGGTGATAATGATGATGATCATGATGGTTATTAAAATAACATTATATACAACAGTAATATATTTGTTTGTTGGAGATACCATTCGTCTGTTTTAACGTTTTCCAGAAATTACTTTCATAAAATGGCTTTGTTAGACACTGAAGATTTTTAAACACGGTTACGCTGTTTTAGGCTGGATTGTATCTCAGCTTTTATGATGTTTAGAGTGATGTGTGTATCTATACAGGTGATAATATAGCATTGTGTGATAGGCCCTTGATAGTGAGTTTCATTGATAAGTTAAGAAGGGGGAATGCTCCAGTTGCCGTGACATGCATACACGCACGCATGCAAGCACGCACAGACACACACACACACGCGCACGCACGCACACACAGATTATATATATATATATATATATATATATTAATAGGTACAATTTGATCTTTGTTGTTAGTACTTTGCCATTTCACTGGTGTGACATATGTTTTGTGTAATTAATCTACTTCCCATTTCAATTTATTAGAAAAAAAATCAGCCAAACTCTTGACTGATTTTGTAGCTATGTGTTATAATTTTGTGGTGTTGGGTTTATTTGTCACGATATTCAAATGTAAAGCAGAGTTGTCTTCTTTTGAAACCTATTAGCTTACTTCTTGCATACGAAAATGATAATGCCATTGTTGTTCATATTTAAATTTTAGTGCAAAAGAGCTCAAACTATGTTTTTGCCCAGAATTTATGTATTCCTCACAATGACAAAAACAAAAATTAATTAAAAATCAATCATGTGCATTAGATTTCATTCAAGTGTGTTTTCATGCTAAGTATCATTTACTTGAAATATTAGAGTGAAAAACCGTGTTTCAGGCAAAGAGAACATTACAAAAATAAAAATGTGATGATATCTTCTAATGGATTTAACACCTTTTGGGACCAAACTCAATGTTTGGAGGCTGTTCGTGAAGGGATATACCAACTTTTGATGCAAATGGATATCACACATGATGTAGATATGGATGTAGTGTAATTTGATGGTACTAACTCATTTTTGACCAAAATGGATTTAACATTTTTTGGAAATCAGCTCTTCATATGTATACTGTGTGAGTACAAATCACGCAAGCCCAAGTTGTATGTCTAGTATTACTTAGATTTTTACCCGAATGATCATATATTGGTCATAAAGTGTGGTTCAGTAGCAGATACAGGGCAATCTTCGTTATTTAGGTTACACTTTTGTAATTAAGTAGAGGTCAATGACCAGCTCACATTGTGGTGCTAGAAAATGATATATAGGTGACGTCCCTATAGTTAGGTCGAGGACAATTAAAAAGAAGCGATGTAATATTTCACCTTAACATGGCGTAATAGAAGTGGATAGTGTGTAGTACTATCATGTCATTGGACAAAAGGTTCAAGGTGTTGTAAGGATTATATCAGGAGTAAGATAATATAGATTATAGAATCTATAAGATTAGAATCTATATTATCTTACTCCTGATTATATGGTTATCATTATCTAATGTTCTACAAACGTCAGTAAAAACATTTTATCGTTTATATGTATACTAACCGAGTTTAGACAAAAAAATAAAACCCACAATATATACACCTGTAATGAATTTATTATTTTAACAGAAAATAGGTTTTTATTCCTCATCCACTATTAAAATGTATAAAAATACATTGCCCCAAAAACACGTGCAAATTTTATTCACATCCACAGTCTGTCAGAGATTCAAGTCCCCGTTCAAAATACGATTTTGCTTATAAATAACGTTTACATTTCAAGCATTTCAGGGTAAGGCCACCGTTTTCGACTTCATAAATTGACATTTCTATCTTCCCGTATAAGTTAAGGTCACAACTTTTTGTTTGTTTTAAATACATGCACTATAGAAATTTCCAACAAACATAACAAACCAAGCTGACACCTGCGTGTGCAGCCTAATAGGACAGACCGTACGATTAGTTACGGTAACGCTGTGTTTCCGTCCATTAATTATTGCACCTCTTCCAGGGATAATAATTTGATAACATCTCATAACATGCAATGGAAATCAAAACAAAATCAAACGCGCGGCACCATTTTTTACATATAAGAGGCGTGTACAGTGGATGGAGATTATTGTCAAATGACAGCAGAGAACACACACCCGTGAACATGTTCTCGTAAGCACATGTCGATAGCATAGCATAGGGATCTATAATAATCCTGCACACCTGATCATATGAAGACCAAAGAATTCACACCTTGGAATATTATATCACTATATAGTAACGAGTGTTCACCCATCACAGTTGAGACCCCATTACCAAGCTACTACATCATTTCACGCATGTCATGTTTTAGAAACAATAAGAGCACCATTGTAAAACAGTAACGATGTTCTTGTTTCTAATGCGTACCAGTCACACTTTACTTTCTAAACGCATCCACTGTATAATGGACATGTGCTCTGTGTCCACTAGCAATCCCACATATTTTAGAGCACTTTGGGACAATCCATGACACAAAGAACTAGTTACACAAGAAATAATTAAAATCATCGCCCCTCTTTGCATCGTATGAATTCCTTCCATCAAAGTTCCGAAGAGAGGCAACGCTGAAATAGGGTATTCACAATTTATTTAGGCCATAAATTAAATTTTACCCTTACTTAACTTTAACGGAACGTTCTAGAACAATAACAATGTACATAGCAAACGAAATTAGCTCCTCGTTGATGAACACTAAAAACAACTTTCGTGTTTTTTTCTCAACAGTGCATGCAACCCAGCACAACTAATGCGTTGAGTATTTAACCAATGTGTTCTACCAACACTGCCAAAATATATGTATCCTTCATACATATATATATATATATAACGCAGACAAACGACAAATACACTGACACACGGCAGCTTAGTTTGGTCTAAGCCAAATAGGTCGACCCTACCAGATACTTTACCAGAACCATTACGTATGACTGCAACGAAGAAAGAACCTGGAGCTCGATAGATATTGACGCCCAAATGCTGATGAGCCCAGCTACGACACTATTGCAGTATATTGCCTAAATGTCCAAACTCTCGCAGACTCGCAGTCTTGCCACTATCCCTGTCACGTCTTCCATCTGCGACAGACAGTTACCACAGCGTACTCGGAGCGTCTTCCACTGTTCACTTGGTGAGTATCGCTCGACAATCGACGATGCTCTCCCATTGTCTTTCGCCACAGCCTCAGAAATCTTAGAAGGGCGACAGCTACGTGTATTTCATTGAGAACTAGTTCTTCGGCGAGTTCTGAAAAGTCGAAATAATCGGTGAATATATTTTGCTCAATTACCAGTTATACCGATCTTGATTCTCCTGCGTTCCATTTTCTGGCACAACTTCTCACACAAGTCGAACTGACACCAACGAAAAACACAAAGAATCAACATGCTGGGCTGCGAGATTCTTTTCATATCAGTTAGATAGAGACATGTTTCCACACCTACTCTAAGATTTCCACAGTGACAGTGAGTAACTGAGTCGGCCACACACTCCCTGTGGTCATAAATAACCAGTACAGCAGTTTATTCCTCTTTACCTGTCTACCTGATTCTTATCATCCATGAATCACAACACCTCTTCCAACACACACACACACGCACGCATGCACGCACTCACACGAAAAATTCATTGAACTAGCACTTACCAACAGTGATGTGCCAGCCGTCTGAATTGACACATCCTGTGTCAGCTTTCCTGTTAATGCTTGCAGCTTCTGTAGCTGTAATGACATGGATCTAAGAACAAAAGAAAGTCTCTAATGGTGTGCTCTTGTGTCTGTTGCATAAACAAGTAGCTTATATGTAGCCTGTCAGATCAAAACATGCCGTAGGACATTATGAGTTAGTAGTTTTATCAGAAAGACCATTCAATTCTGGTTATTTTGACAACAAGATCTTCTTTCTAGGTCACATGGTTCGGAAGTTATGAGCATTTGAGTAGTTGGAATCGGGCCGATTTTGGAAAACAAAGTTCAGAGTAATTAGGTCATAAAGTTCAAGTTTGTTTTCATTTGGCCTTCATTTGGACAAAAATCTGAAAAAATATCTTCCCATTGAGAATGAATTTTTGCATGCACGTACCAGACATAATAACCATCCACTGTATGAAGTACAAAAATGGTAGCTTACAGTTAAGGTAAGTAATTCAGGTAATTAATTAGGGTAATTAAAACATTAATTATCTGGACTTTTTGGACACGCAAATAAACACATAAAGACACACTTTTGGCCAGTTTTATTGATGTAACATCGAACATGGATAACTACTAAAGGTATTTATGACCCCCCCAAAAAAATCGGCTTTTTACTACTTTTAGGTGAAAAATCACCTATAACTCAGAATGAACATTGAAGTCCTACGGCATGTTTTGATCTGACAGGCTACATATTATCTCAGCAGTCATCAAATAAACGTTCAAAGGCAATGGTAAATCACCTTTTCTAATCAGTGTCATTAGTTTATATATGGTACACAGTTAATTAAGATTAATGTTGTCTGCTGACTCCGTGCTGGATTCTAAGAACCTAGGGGCAATTAATAATTGCATAATCTTTGCGCACGTTTACCGTAACAACATTATATCCTTGATGCAAATCACTTTGCACATTTTACATAGTATAGTTACGTATACGTCTTCAAGCGAGTAAGTACACAATCTCATTCGTACATGCGCTGCGCTGACCGATTTAGTTAATAAACTAAATGTACACTCGCACGCACGCACGCACGCACGCACGCACGCACGCACGCACACACACACACATATATATATATATTTATAACAGGTAAAATTAGGACAAAAAATATCTATGCACTCATCAAGTAGTTTCATTAACTCACTTGTTGCTGTTTTGTAATGATTCCAACTTCTTTCGCAGATCCATGTTTTCACCGGAGAAATTCTCACACATCTTCTCTAAAGCATCGACGTATTCCTTCTTCTTTCGGCGACTCTCTTGCGCAGAAATCTGGTAATAAAGGAATAACTACACTGTCCTTTTTGTCCATTACATGAATTTAATTTGTACAGCAACGAAGCTCTTAGTAAAGAGAACTCGGGGAATTCATCTTATATAAGTATAAGTTGCTCAACCATTTGGACACTATATGGAACTGGATGGGATGATGGATATATGAGAATGAGAAGTAAGGAACAAGAACACAAGCCGTCTTCTTTACCAATCCTAGTTAGCTAGCTAGCTAGTAATACCCATACCTCAAATAACTTGCGATGTCACCCCATAATGGAGTGATATACAGCGGACTTATGGCCTATACAGTACTATGCAGTTGTGATGATGATTACACAACCTCACAACAGTATACTGACGGGTGCGCAGAATTCACACTACCATATGAATCAGGGAAAGCTATGCTAGAATTCCCTGCTGAGTGAATGAAGAAACCATGAATTATGACTGTTAGTGTACGAATTATACCTTGTTCTTTATTTTCCTTCGGATTTTTTTAAGCACCTTCTCCTCTGACTTCGTTAGAGGCAGTTTGATAGGCACAGGGTAACCTTCTTGCATAAGTGTTCTCTTTTCTTCCTCGGACAGCAATAATGGACCAGATTGAGGAAGTTTCTGGATGGAAAAAATCCGTGGAAACAAATAAAGATCCATCAATCTTTAAATTCCATCAAACGATGAACTGACTATACAACGATTATTGTTAGAACTATGACCCAGAGAGACAGAGAGCGAGAGAAAGAGAGAGAGAGAGAGAGAGAGAGAGAGAGAGAGACCAAGAGAGAAGAGAGAGAGAGAGAAGAGAGAGAGAGAAAGAAGAGAGAGAGAAGAGAGAGCAGAGGGAAGAAGAGAGAGAGGAGAAGAGAGAGAGAGACAGAGAGAGAGAGAGAGAGAAGAGAGAGAGAGAGAGAGAGAGAAATTAGCACACTGAATGCTATCCTTATACAATCTGGCTTACAGCACGCACACACCCGCGCGTACACGCACGCACGCACAACTGCACGCACATACGCACACACGCCACAACCACACGTATACGCACATGCACGCACGCACGACACGCACGCACACGCACACGCACACGACACACGACACACGCACACGCACGCACGCACACGCACACGCACACGCACACGCACACGCACACGCACACGCACACACACACACACACACAAATCTAGTAGTAATAAACAAGTGCTGATGGAAACACTGTGAAATGCAGCTATATAACTCTGTACGAAAGCAAACATCAGAAACAAACGCAAGACAAACTTATGAAGGATGTCGTGTTGCATGGCCTTTTTGAATGGAAGACTTACAGAGAGATCTGTGATGACGGCGTTGGTGATGGCCTGCATGCGGATGCTGCTGTTAGTGACAGTCTCCTGCTTGATGGGACTGCTAAGAGAGCATGAGTGCAGGGGACTGCTGCTGCCATCACTGTCACTGCTCGAGCTACTTGCTGGTGGCGTTGGCGGACTCCCCGTAAACCCTGAAAAAACACGAGGTCATTTTACACCGTTCACTTGGCACTTGGCTTACAGCAACTGAAATCACAGAACAGAAAAGTTCCAAAGAATCGTAGAACAATAGGATATGGTCTCCGGAGCAGTTGATAATTTTTTTTTTAAAGTGATATATAATATATATATATGTATATATATGTTTTACTGCAGTGATGCACACAACAGGGCTTCACATCTTAAAGAGTGCACATATTTCCATAATTTAAAGCCAAGAATATTTCACAGTCATTTGTCAACAAGTGTGGCCTATCCAAGCCACGTTTAGACATGTGTAGCATGTTTTTATAACCACACCTTGTGTAAGCAAAGTGCTAAACACAATCTTCTTCATGAGTTTACAGAACCAAAACCAAGCCCCCCTCCCCCTCCCTGATTACCAATATTTCCATCTGATGCGTTGACATCAGAATTAGCACACACCTGTCTTCTGAGGTTGCTACAGACCCTTATACCTAAACCATACACCAATACCAATATACAGTCAGCAATATTTCCATCCGCAGTGTTATACATGCCTGTCTGGAGAGGTTGCTAAAGATCCTTATCATAATTATTTGTTGATAATCATTATCAGAATGGCGAACTTGAATGATCAATATACCTGTTTTTGCAGTTCCATCTACTGTCCCTAAACGCTCGACTTTGATGAACTTTGGTAGAACTAATCTATCTGGGTGTTTCACTCCTAGCGATTGGCTGGTTGTAACAATAAATTTTGGCTGCTGTGTGTTAAGACCTGCAATTTGCAAGCATTGATATAAATTAAAAGCAATGTCTTTGTAATCGATAAACTTTACAATTTAAGCGAATACGGGGGTGGGGGGGGGCAGGTGACATTATAAAAGTAAAACTGAAGTCAACTACATTATTACATATGTGTATAATAGCTTGACTGGTCTGACTGATATACAAAACTAGGTTTCCGTCTACTATTTATTGTTTATATCACACGCTGTCATATCCCACAAGCTGCTCCATGGATTAACGCTACAGGGACGCATGTCACACAGAACATATTATATCACCGCACATGGAGCCAAACCAGCCTGACAAGGCTTTATGTGCTCTACTGTGCTAAGCAACGAACCCAAACACGTTTCCGTAATGGTATATCGAACGAAACCAGTTCGCGGTACGTGGACCCCATTTGCTAGGTGAAACTATTTGAGTAATGCAGGTGCCCTCAACTACGCGTGCCAACTTTTTAGCCTCCCCAGTTTACTGGCCAGGCAGCTCTACCCTGTCCACTGAATGTCTATGTAGAGGTATCTGTCTATGGGGTTTAAAGGCCCATGATATAATGCTTACTCACCTGATTCGGATTTTATGTAAATATGTGGCGTCTGCTGTTGAACGGCATTTTTCACGACATCCGACGAAATGAAAAACGATGGCATATCTGAATCCAGATCTGTGAATGAAATTACATATTATTAAAAAAAACTCACAAACAAATTCAAGCATATATGTTTCATTTCTGCCATATATATTTACTACATATCTACGTATATTATACGCCATATAACCGCTGCAAAATGCTAGTAATGAAATTCCCAGAGGCAAAAGGCCAAGATGCAAAATGCCCGGGTACAAAATATCAAGACCGTATTAAGAAGGCCATTCTTGATACGCTCTTGAAAATATCCATAGCAATAATGCCAGGAGGCAAAATACTGGTTCTCACAGAGCAGTGTATACACACAGCAGCCCAGTATATCATTAGAGATTGGGGTTATAGGAAGAGACGAGGGAATGCCGAATTGCAAGGGGGGGGATTAGTGTGTGTGGGGTCGGTGTGTGTGTGTGGGGGGGGGGGTAGGGTAGGAGAAAGAGTGGATGGTTACGACGCATAAGTACGAAGAACGGCCACCAGGCAATAGACTGAAAGCAGCTATAGAGACTAATTAACAGGACGATAACCCCTACCATCCAATTACAGTTTAAATGTGTCTGCTATATAATAAAATCTTAATTTAACTTATTCATCCGATTTCGTGTGTGTGTGTGTGTGTGTGTGTGTGTGTGCGTGCGTGTGTGCGTGCGTGCGTGTGTGTGCGTGTGCGTGTGTGTGTGTGTGTGTGTGTGTGTGCGTGTGCGTGTGCGTGCGTGTGTGTGACAAAACTACTGATTCCTGACCAAAAGCCACCGATGACATAGCGGGGATCATACACCACAGGCTGGTAGCGGGTTGAAGGGCTGGCTACATTATTAAGTGGGCAATCTCACACACGTCACACTGTGCATACTAGGAGCAAAGCATAAGCGCGTGCACGCACACTGTGACTGTTCATAACACGAATACTGGAGAGAGCATCCCGTGTAAATGAACTTCGCGCGTCAAGCTTCGTTAATCACGCTTTCACGCGCACCCGCTAGCGCCCACTCGAAACTCGCCCGCATACGTGATAGCATGCGTGACGAGCAGAAAGAGCCAAGCACGGCAAATCCTAGGCTGGAATCTACACGCGCCCGCGCTCGCGGGTCAAAGCACTGCCACTGCAATGCACACTGCAGGGCACCGCTTCACGCAAGCACTTGTTAAAGCAGGGAATCACGCCTACGGCTATATAGTTGGCAATACAGATGCAATGTTGACGAGAACACGTTAACCTATTACACGAATACAGTGTGCGCAGTAACTAAAATCCTGAACCATTAGGTGAGAGGTACACTGCAAATTTACAAAAAAAGTCTCTAGCTATGCCCGTTGCAATTTACCACGACGATTCGCATAGCCAGAGATGAGTGTTTTCCCCATGATCGTTTTAATTATAATCAAATTAAATGATGAATCGCCATATAGATGGAAAACGATTTGTTAATTGTGCTGTTTCGCTTCGTACTTTGCAACGTTAATAAATAATTAAAATTAATTAATTATGAGTGATAAGCATTACTGTAGCCACGCGTGTTTGATGAGTCATTCGGGTCAGACCAAACATGAAGTAATTTAACGGCCCACTTGTACATAGACCACATAGCTACAGTGATAAAATTTACGACCTTACTTCCGCTTTAACGCTATTCCCTAGCACCAGTTCTATATACTTTATAATAAATGGGGTCGAGATCACACCAAATACTATACACGTTACACGTATAGGATGTGAAGTCGCAACCAGACACACATATGAACCAGCATACCCGGAGTCAAAATCACATCCCAGTATAATCCTACTTTACGATCTCCAATTGCTAACGGTGGGCTACGATAAGATTAGGATTATGGTTAGGGTAGTATCATGGTATAGTGCTATGATTGAGTTACGGGTTATATTATTAGGGTTAGGTTACGTGTTAGCTTGAGTTAGGGGTTATACGGTTATAGGAAAATAAAGTTATTTATTTTCCTGTGAACTATAGAGCTCCGATGAATTTCTCCATCATATACCGTCATAGTTAGCGAGGTAGAGACGATGATGATGATAGTGATGCTGACAATGACGATGATGACGATATATGTACAGGGGTTTCCTAACGTAGCCTCACGGTTGCTCCAGGATTTCTTCTGAGGGAAAATTTGACAAAGGAAGTAATGGCCAGTTTGGAAAAAAACGCGCATGATGGATTCAAAGGCGTGCCATAGACACGCATGCGGACGCTGCAGGCGGGCGCAGGGGGAGAGAGGAAGAGGGGAAACGCCCCCTCTAGCTGGGGGGAGAGAGGAAGAGGGGAAACGCCCCCTCTAGCTGGGGGGGGGGGTGTTCTGGGGAGTCTCCTACAGCAAAATGTTAAAAATTTGAATGTATTTGACTGCATTTTAGGCACCCTGAAACCATTTTCACAACGGCAATGCGCCACTGTGCCTCTTATGTATAAGAAACCCTGTGCTCACCGTCAACTGATCCGTCGTCGGACATGAAGTCCGAGTCATTGTTGAAGGACGTCCGACAGGACAGCGAGTAGTTGTGTTCCGGTTCGTTCTCCCGCAGCACCTTGCCGATCGGCTTGCAAGCGTCCGTGATCATGCGGTCGTTCAGCACCGGGTACTCGTCGTCCAGGTAGCTGTTCAGCCAGTCGTCGTCGACGCTGTTGTCAGAGCGCGCGAGATCCATGGCGACCGCCGGTGCTTACAGATGCCGCGTGTAGTAATAGTAAGTGGAGAGGAGCAGTCGGCTGCGTGGAGCTTCAGCTGCAAAACAATCCCGAAGCTCGTGGGTGTGTGTGTGAGAGAGAACACCGACTAGTGGTGCACACGCACACACGCACGCAGTCGCGAACGCGCACGCGTCTTCTGTCGAGAGAAGGAACCCCGACGTACGTCGCACGCGGGCAGGCGATCAGCAAAACGACGCTCGTACACTATAGTTCTCCTCGTTCCCACGCGCGCGCGGGAGCCGACACACAAGATATCGAAATACACCGCGAACTTTTCGCAAGTCACCTGTTACCTCATCGGTGTATGCAAGCAATGCGCTCGTCCGTACTGCTCTGCGCCGGTGTCTAATAACGCGTGCGGATACCCCCAGACGCGCTGAAATTCCCCGATCTCGCTGTAGCGGCAAATACCGGTCTGTGGACCGACAACGGACGCCGACGCTAGGTCAGTGTACGACCCCGCTGGTTGCCCTTCACGAGCGCCGTCAGTGAGCGGGAGAAAGAAGATAGAGAGATGTGCTGCGGGATAGGGAACATAGGTGAGCCTGGACGCGGGTGGGGGGACGCACCTCGGTTTGCTGAAACTTGTTCTGCTGTGGGTACTGGGTAGAACCTGGCTACTGCCCTTATGTGCACTGGCCACTTTACTTTCACTAGGTGGACAGCGTGTGTGCGCGCGCGCGCGTGACTGTAAACACGTGCGTGCGTGCGTGCGTGCGTGCGTGTGGTGGTGGTGGGGAGGGGGGGGGGTTAAACGCGTTATATAGATAGTGCCTACTAAGTATTCCGTTCAAAACTGGTTAGTATAGGGAATCTGCCTTTTAATTGGTGCCATATATTACTTGTCCATACCCCCACACAGCAAACCCCCTAAGCGCATTTCCCTCCACATACGGAGACATTACATGCGAGGTGAGCTGAATGGATGTTTGCTGCAGGGTACGGCGGTTTAGTGAAGGAGCAACAGGTGGAACAATGGAGGCAGGCGATCAGGATCGACAATGGCATGTCTGTGACTCTTTTGATCCCGGGTTCATCCTGTTTGTAACCACAGCGTTGCCGGGTACTTTCGGGCGCTTTTATGTATGGACGTGTTTGCGTTGAACGAGGTGCGGGCAGTGTGCATGAACGGTCAACCACAATAGCTGCCAGATATGAGTGAGCCTTCAAACACTGATCGAATTGTGTAATTGTTCCAGTAAACAAATTACACACATCGGTTACCTACACATCATGCACACAGAAACGCATTCTACAGTTAAAAAACATGCGGTCTGCACCGCGTGCGTAATAGAGAATTTCAGAAACTTCGCAGATTTGTTAACAGATGTTTTAAAGGAGGAATGAAGTTATACTTTATACTTATACTTATTACTGATACACGAACTTGTTGAATGGTTGTCAACAAAAACCAAGAAACTTAAAAACTAGTACAGACTTATGATGAAAGAATACGATAATATAAATTGTTGAGCTGTGTCAAGTTATGGTTGCAGATATGAGGTAAATAACTGCTATATGCAGCTACGACCACTAACAGCAGCAACTTGTGCTATCATTTGCATAAACGTGTAAAAACATTACTGAAGCGTTACTGATATAATGACGACTTTAGTAATGAGCTAGGGAATTGTCATAACGAGACAAGAGTGTGATGCCATGCTCTAGCTGTGACATATAACATATAATTTTCATACATACGAGTTGATGCATAATAAGAACTAGTTACCGGGAAGATGAAACATACACTCAGAGAGAATTGTGAAGATGCAATTAGTATATATATATTACCTCTAAGCTGCACATATAATACAGTCATCTTTTATCGTCAATGACATATGCACCGATGACACTATAACATTATATATATATAATTATATGTACTGTTTCATTCTTCTTTATCATATGTTTCTCTGTGGAGTACAGGTATCTGCATATGGCAAGTTTACATCAGTCGATTGACCGGGTGTTGGGTGTGATATAGATATACATAGTTACAAATACATACAAACCGTCACCTGTTGTATTCGTAATATGTGGATGTAGCTGTACACTAATACCAGCATGCACAACAGTGGCAGCAGCAACCAGAACAACAGCTGCAGTAACATCGCACATCAGCAATGGCAGCGGCAGCAGCAACAACAGCAGTAGCAACAACAACAACAACAACAACACCAACAGTGCAACACCACCACCACCACCACCACCACCAACAACAACAACAACAACAACAACAACAACAACAACAACAACAACAACAACGTACATGCTTTTATTTTTATCTGTAACGGACCCCACGTAGCAGCTTGTCACGAAGACATTCTGCTTATATACAATGTATAATATATGGCATATAATTATAAACTTTATACCATGTATGGGCTTTTATATACACATATATCCATTGCATGTATGATCATGCATGATATAATTACACTAGTTATAGCTTTAGCGAGAAATATATATTTCACTAAAACATTCTGTACCAGACCGGCGTCGTGTTCCTTGGCCAGTTGAATTCTAGACACCGTGGGTCCTGCACTACAGGCCATACTAACATTACCATGCACGATCTCTCTACAGCTTACAGCTTCAGCTACAGGTGTAGGCCGAGACGAAAACAATTAAGAAAAAACTCGAATTGCGGAAGCAATTACTTCCATGCCATATGTGAATAAACCAACAATGAAATCGCTCGTACTGCCTATTGAAACGGCAAATAATACAATGTAGCTTATCACGCACAGATGACTAGACACTACATTGCCCTACCTTCTGCCCGAATAGATGTGACACTTTAATTTTCGTAGAATATCTCTAACAGAAATGGAAAACTCCCACCTGTTTCTTACCTGAGCACAACAGGTGTAACATGCCTGTCCAAAATAGAATGTGTCTCCACCTAGCGTAGTAAAATCATAGATATGAGATGAACCTGCAAACAGGAATGCAGTCCTCAGTGCATAGTAAGTTTGTGAAATAGAGAAACAAATTATACATGGTTAAAGCGTATATTCTTCTTACAATTATTGAACCATACTTGTTACCCATTAAATATTCTGCACCAGGAGACTTTGGATACAAGTCGAAAAATGAGTCGGTTGAGGTTAGAGTGAATTTGTGGGGGCAAGACTTCGTTATACATTGTATCTTCTAGTATTATCATGAACATATCTATACAATATAGATATAAGTACAGTGTATAGTTATGTTTGTGGAAATGGAAATACAACTGATGGTTTTCTTTAAATAAAACACATGTAAAATAGTATAATGTTATGTTTTGGGCTATAGTAATTTTATTTGTCTCCAAAATACAAGGGCAGCCTGGTCTGCCACAGGGAGGCTATGCGACGCTTATCGGCATTTCCCCAGCAAACTCTGTGCACATGTACACTATAATGTACACTCACACTCGCACACGCGCACGCGCACACGCGCACACGCTCACACACGCACACGCACACGCACACGCACACGCGCACGCGCACACGCGCACACGCACACAGAGATAGACAAATAATGAGCCCGCAGCTACGCACGCGGGCAGACGGTAGCATTGTTTAACTTTATATGACCAGATATGTATGGATTTTGCTATTAGACTGGCCCATTACGAGACAATAGGCATGGATATGGTGCGGGTAGCCACTCAATTAGGGATACAGCGTTTCAAACGGGTTGAGGCAAGTCGTAGGAGTACTAGGGGTAGCGAGAATTTTAATACGTTTATTCCAAATGTAAAAGTAATTAAATGCATAATAGCATGAATCTATATATATATCCATCCGTTCGTTCGTTCGTCCTTCCGTCCGTACATCGATCGATCCATCCATCCATACATCGATCCATCCATCCATACATCGATCAATTCATCCCCCATATACATATACAAATATATATATGATAATACTCATTGCAACATCAAACTATTGTCTAATCTTGGAGTAATCATTAATAATCCACTAACACACACCAGTAGCAATATCAAACCCAAAGGAAAGTTGTTTTTAGTTAAACACTAAACATACACAGTGCAGTTTTATTACAGCGCTCTGTTACACAGCTAACAATAATGACATCGGAAACATACAATGACAGCTAAAAAGAAAAGTATTCCTAACATTGTGGACGCAAGTCATTTACTATCAATAATCACTTGTGAATATTCTTCACTGGTACTTATTACGAATTTTACAGTGGTTCGTGACTAGGGATGGTGCGGCGCTGGTCTATGCTACAGAACGGTAGCAAGCAAGAATTGTTACACAATCTAGCTGTCAATAACTGCGTGGCAATAAACTTGTGAAACGATCTTAGCAAGCATTACTGCTGCTTGCAAGATAAGAGGGCTTCCCCATGGTCAATTCCAACAGAATTCTAACATGACATCTACACAATTGAACTGGGTAAAATGCTCTCTGTTGGCATGCTCTGGGTACATCACACGCACTGTTTATGCAGCCCCACTCGTTGTGAGCTGTTACAACGAGTAATCAACACACTATCCAGCTACTTATGCGGCAAAGGCGGGAAAATTTGCCCGTATTTCACAACAATACACAGGTGCGAAGAAACGTATCACAATTATCGTCGCAATGGAATTTGGTTATACCCGTCAGTCTAAAACATGCACACTGTGGTACAACATCACTCACGAGAACACTCGTTACTCGAGCCAGCAATTAACCTTTGCTCGATGCATCCCAGAGACAATAACCACCTGCGACTGCCTGATGACTCATCTAATATGCATAAGATGAATATTTTCACGTGTTTTTGCCTCCATGGACAATAATACCATTTAACAATTACCACATCCATCGTGAGGCCAATTGCATCGCAAATTATACAAAGAACAAATTCAGTTCAAGCTGAGAAGTGAGGTAATGTGAAGACCAGTTCGAATTACTTGAAGGTTTCATACAGTGGTGAACACCATTCAGACATGTCTTCCTTCTTTAATCCAACTGGCTCCCTGTCTTATCTTACCTCTGTCCTTGCATAGTCTGAGGTTCTCTCTCTCTCTCTCTCTCCCCCTCTCTTTCGCTCCCTCTCTCTCTCGCTCTCTTTCGCGCTCCACTCTCTCAATCTCTATCTCTCTCTATCTATATCTGTCTGCTTCAGTTTATCCGTTACACTTCGAAAATTGCTGCTCTTGCAGAGGGGGCACATGGTGTCCTAAATTCTCATCTAGTCACAGAGAGCCTGTGTAAAGAATCTGGTCATTGCCATCGACCACTGAACTCTTGCTTCCTGGCTGGCACCTAGCTGTGAAGAGGCTGGCTCTTCTTCTTTGAATCCGAGTCCGAGTCGGAATCCGATGAATCACTGGAGGATGAAGAGTCTTGATTTCTTCTATTACTTGACTGATAACGATAAAAACAGTGAAATTTAATCCTTACTCACATTTTTTGACGAACAAGATACATACGTAAATATATACACACGTACACATACACACAGGCATACATGATCTAAATTCAAATTTAACTAGAAAGGGCAGTTGTCGCCAACTACATGTATCCCCCGCCATGTTCTCCCCAAGATGTGTAAGTATACGAAGTTTAGTCGCGCTAGGTCAATTAGGGGCCGAGTTATAGAGCGGAAAGGAAATATGATAAAGGTCAATGTCAAGGTCAATCTCTTACATAAAGGGCGAGTCTGTTTTTCGGTCTGTCTGGGGCTTTATCTTCTCCCCCCCCCCTGTAAGAGGTCACCCCCAACACCATATATATTCTTAATCAGCATGACGCGACGACCATTTATAAACCCCCCCCCCCCAAAAAAAAATACACAAAATAAAAGTGTCAAATTACAATTAAAATTATTTACTTTAATAAATGTCCGCGCGGTGGCGCTATATACCCTCCTACTTCATCGAGTGCATTTTGTAGCTCCATTGTAGCTGTATTTTGTAGCTCTATTGTCGAATTACAGCGACAATAAACAAATTATTAGCTTCGAAGGAGACAGGAAAGCGTCGTAGACGACTACCGTATACTTTATAGGTATAAATGCTGAACTTGCTGCTTATTTTCGTATTTTCGAGTGTTTTGTATTCATCTCCTACAATAAATCGCCGGATCTATCTGTCTGTCTGTCTTCTCGAGACCAGTAAGATGTGACCCGTGAGGTATATTCTCAATCAGCATGATGCGACGACCATTTTAGGCCAAAAACAATTTGCACAAAAAGGCCAAAATAAGGGCAAAAAAACAAACAACAGATTTCCCCCCAAAAAATACTAGCGCAGCAGAAAATTTAACAGCAATCCTAGCGCTCGACTATACACTGCAGCAGAAAAGTCAACACGAATCCTAGCGCAGCAGAAAAGTAAACAGCAATCATATAGCGCTCAACTATAGTCAGGCTCAAAATCAGGCAATCGCATGAAATGCCGAAACGCAAGCAATAGCAGAAAACGCATGAAATAGCAGAAAAGCAGTAACCCCCAAAAAATCCCGGGCATCTCCGGGTAGCCCAGCTAGTGTCAAATAAAGGTTGCAGTGACCTGGTTTCGGTACGCGACACACCTTCTCCCCAAGATGTGTAAGTATACCAAGTTTGGTCGCGCTAGGTCAATTAGGGGTCGAGTTATAGAGCGGAAGGGAAATATGATCAAGGTCAAGGTCAAGGTCAAGGTCAAATAAAAGCCGCAGTGACCTGGTTTTGGTACGCGACACACATTCTCCCCAAGATGTGTAAGTATAGCAAGTTTGGTAGCGCTAGGTCAATTAGGGGCCGAGTTGTAGAGCGGAAAGGAAATATGATCAAGGTCAAGGTAAAGGTCAAATAAAGGTCGTAGTGACCTGGTTTTGGTACGCGACACACCTTCTCCCCAAAATTTGTAAGTATACCAAGTTTTGTAGTGCTAGGTTAATTAGGGGCAGAGTTATAGAGCGGAAGGGAAATATGATCAAGGTCAAGGTAAAGGTCAAATAAAGGTCGCAGTGACCTGGTTTTGGTACGCTGCTCACATTCTCCCCAAGATGTGTAATTACACCAAGTTTGGTAGCGCTAAGTCAATTAGGGGCGAGTCAGAGAGCGGAAGGGAAATATGATCAAGGTCAAGGTAAAGGTCAAATAAAGGTCGCAGTGACCTGGTTTTGGTACGCTGTGCTCACCTTCTCCCCAAGATGTGTAAGTATACCAACTTTGGTAGCGCTAGGTCAATTAGGGGTCGAGTTATGAAGCGGAAGAGAAATTGTCTGCGGCGGCGGCGGCTGGGTAGACATGAAACCATAGTATCCCCGCCGACTTCGTCGCAGAGGATAAAATAACCCCTGAACAAGCTTACCCGTGCCCTTGGCACCTGGAAAGGGACAGGTTGACTATTTGCCTCCAAAGCACGCTTCAGCATGCTGAGAGGGCCTGTTCGCATGTCACTTGGCTTGATACCAGCCGCTTTACTTCTTTCCATTACAGTCTGTAGACCTCCAGTGAGGTCACCATTACGAGCTGAAGATAACGGAAATACCATAAAAAAACTGCATATGCGTGTTTATGCACAGTTAGAAGCGACTCGTACGGAAAATGTGCAAAAGGACACGAATGCTGATAAAGGTACCAAAGTGGCGTCACTTGCAGTAAAACGTCTGCAAAAATTCACCCAAAGAGCTACGAAAATCTATGCGATAAAATATTCATTTACAAAAAACAAAAATTTATGGGTGTGTTGTTGGTGCAAAACTATGTACATGTACTAAAGCAGATATTGAGTGTGTTACAGTGGATATGTATCACACTACAACAAGTTCGCATGGTAATTTCCGCAAATTTCCATATATCACTATTTTCACTCTATCCGGGGGCCACAACAATGACAAGTATGTGTAGTTGCGGCAATCGTTGAATCGACAAGTCGATAACATTCCTTCCGTCTATGCACCTATGGTGGTTTCACAGTTGCTGACCTCACATATGGTAATAATTTTGGCATAATTAACTCAATTGATTAAAAAAATGTAGTTTTTATGATTTTCTTGCAAACTTACTTTGCAGGGATACTAGGTAGCTGAGCAGGATTGCACTAGACACCCGATCGACGCCCTTGACTCTCTCAAGGACATTCAGCAACATCTTCTCCTGCAACAAATAAACAAAATAATTTCATTTCTCCTCTAAAAATTTCCATGTTATGGTCAAATGAACTGAGTGTAGGGCAAAATGAAAAATACATGCCAGAAGATAGTTCAGCCTCACGTGAGCAAAATAATAAACCAACTAAACCATCATTAGTGTTCCAGGTATTTTTACCTTATCAAACTACTAAATCATATAATCTCTACTTTGTCACTCTTTTTAAAGTAGTTTTCGTGTCATATTACAAGTATCTAAATGTTTTTACCACAATCAGGTTACTTTTTAAAGTCAGCAGACAGTGAGTGACAACAAGAGTAAGCATTAATAGAAAGGCTATAGATTTGCCTACAACATTTTGATTAGATTAAGGTTATTTCTGTATAGTGACTATGTCTGAAACTTTAACCATTTCAGTAAAATTAAAGAATTTCAGTGATGAAGTTTATTGGCACTTTAGTAGATTTATTTATAATTAATGGATTCGTATTAAGTATATTAATTAATGTTAATTAGTTAACTCACATTGTTCGTCTCGAGTGCCTCCTTGCAAATTGGCGCAACTCTCACATGTGCCAATACAAGTGGGTGCTCCTGTAAACGAATTCAAACAACGGTGATACATACGTAGCAAGTAAACAATGACAAAAATTTATTAACATACACAGGCCATTATGCTGCTCAATCTATATAACATCAAGTCAACAAAATTACAATGTCACAACCTCATGAGCCTAGAGGCAGCTGGCCTGCAGCATAGTCCGTATATGACAGCACTCTATTGATACAATCATGAAGACTTTTCAATCATCTGACCTTTCTGATTATCAAGAGCAGGGACACCTAGTACATATAAAGTACAACTCTACTAATTCCAATTTTTGGCACAATGAATTCAGCATGGCGTATAAAAATGGGGACATCTCGACAAAGTCATATAAATCATGATGACTCTGAGGAAGATCAAAAGGGTTGCTTTTGATGTTCTCTCCGATAGACTCAGCTCTTGTTGCGAGTAATAAGGAGATAGACTTACCTTTGCGAGGCTGTCTGCGCTTTCATATTGCTCTGTCATAAGGTAATGGCCCCACAAGGTTGCCTGCAGGTTCCCATGCCCAGCATTTGCCAGCGCCTCAACTTGAGTTAAAATTATACAACAAATTCTTATACATACACATACAACTCATATATGCAATACAGTAACGATCGATGAATATCTATTGTCAATGTGACCAAGTGCCAAATTAATGAATAAAATACTCGATTCCCACTTAGATGAGACAATGAACAAAATGAAAAGTGGCAGAAATCTTTTATGACTAATTTCAATTAAATGAACTCAATGAATAGTAAACAGCCTTTCAGTAACTATACACTGCTGTGGTTTACCTCTGGGAAGATACTCTGGGTGTTTTTTCAGAAGAAACAGGAATCCATTGAAGTAAATGTCTGGGGACTCTTTTTTGACCTTGTCCTCAATCTGGCTGATTAGCTCTTCCGCACGACCACTGCAACAGTGTGAATCATAAATGCACGAGCAAGCATAAATGCTGAATTTATACTATAGTCCGAGCCTCCCAATGCTACACGCACATTACAAAGATAGAGAAAAACATATTTTTAATAAATAAAACAGAGGTTATAGATATAAGCTGACTGAAATGAAATATAATCTTTCTCACACACCAGAAAAAAAGCATTTAACAGTCCCCAGTGGCAGAAGTACCAATTAAAACTAGGCCATCGCTCATATCATAACTACGTTTCAGATTAATCATCTTTTGCTTATTACTTCCCAGTCACATTACATTACACATACAGTACATTGGGCCATAATAAAAATATTGTTTGTTTGCCCTCACCCGACCGACCCGCCAAAAAGGAGCAGACTCAAAATTTTTTTTTTATTGTACATTATATAAATCTGTAGGCAATACATTATATGTACCAAGCAAAACAAACATTCAACATAAAAGGTATCTCCACACAAGCACACCTGAGCATGTAGACTTTGTAAAAAGACCCTTTAAAAAAAAGAGAAGCCTATACCTACCTACCCAAACTTTTCAGCCTGGGTCGGGTGAGGGCAAACAAAGATTTTTTAATTGTGGCCTTGCGACAATTACTGTGACCCTACAAAGCTCGCCAAACACTAGTTATGTGACAGCATTGCTGTCACCGTTGCAATGACCGACCTGTGCACGTAGGCAACGTTGAGGTGCTTGTGGATTAAGACGCGGGACTGTAAGGCTTCAGGCATGAGCTGTACAAGCTGCTGTAGGCCATCAACGTCTCCTGCCAGGTGCATGCGACTGAGCAGGAACACCAGCACCCTTTGGTACGGATGAGTTCCCTGCTGCAGCATCTCAGTTGTCAGAGCTAACGCATCTGCAGAGACAAAGGTCAAGTGTGTTTGATGGTGTCAATTGATAATATAGGCTTATGGGCTACAAAATCTTCAATACCAGCTACATTTTTATGTAATAGTTATTATTAATATAAATAATTTGTTATATTTCCAATTATTACATAGGCAGTGTTTACTTACCCTTTAGTTTCTCCTCCTCTAGCATCAGCTCAATGAGATTTGAATACTCTTTATTGTCCAGTGTCTTTCCCTCTGCTTCCAACCTTCAGTTGACACCAAAAAGAAAAAAATACATTAACAATTCTGTGTCATTAATTGCACAGTGCTCAGACCCCAATACAGAAATTGTGCAAGTCCTGAATTATAGAAAAACCTAGATTACATACAATTAGTATGCAATTATTCCCAATTATGCCCATTAGTATGCATGTAATTATTCCCACAGTCAATTAGTAATTATAACCTTATCCATAATGAATATAAATACAAAACCATTTATTCCACATAAGTAGATTTTTAATATTTAAATTGGAGATTTATTTTATTTTTTTATTAGGATTCACAGCTTGGCAGAAAATGAGCAACAGCTTATACCCCTTCTTGTGATCCACTGCTCCTTGCAGGTCTCTCAGCTTTACCAGCTCGAGCAGTTTGCTCGGAGGAGCCTGAACCTGGAAAACAAATATAGATATACAAACAAGTGCGGCAGAGCGACAGCGCTCACCTGACGGCAGGTGTTCTGATGCTAAACTCACTGGCAAACGAATAAAGAGCACCCTCCCATCACCGCGTTCGCCGCTTCAGAGTCATATATCTAGGATACTACTAAGTACAGATCTAAAATCTGATAGGCTAGGGCTTTGCTAATCGCGGTAGTACAGTAATAAAGATATCAGCCTGTGTTAACTTTCAAATGACTTCGCTATATTAACATGTTACATGGTAGAGCGTCGAGCGGGGCGAGCGTAGGGTGGGTGGGGGAGAGTGGGAGGAGGGGGCGGGTGCAAGGGCTCTAATAGCAAAAGCATTGGCCGGCGAGAATGGCGCTGTGCAAGTGTCATCAAATAATCAAAGATGGCATCACCCCTTCGTGCGTGAAATAACCTCACTCCATTGATTGCTGAAATCCAAGTATATTCAGGCAGGCGAGAATTTTCGCTACAGCTGTGAGTTAAAACATCTGCATTGCGCAAGGTTGCCAGCAATAATTATGATTAGAATAGTGCCATGTTCACCCCCATGCATGCGTAATGGCTTGCCCCCATGTTTTTTCCTACACACAGCGTGAGCATTCCAGGGTCATTACAGTGTGCTAATTACAGGTGGCTACTCAGGGTGCAATAGCATGACTGCTTTAGAAAATAATATGATTAAGGAGCGTAACCCCTTGCTTCAACAAACATTTGGCCTTTGCAATTGAACCTGTTGCAAAACTGTACCTTACATCCACAACTGGCAAAAGCAGTTCCAGTCCTTTGTTAATAGTACAAATCCATGTTTAACCCTCCTCTTGAGGTCAAAAGGTATCCGACCACTTACTCTTCGGCAATGTTCGGCAGAAAGTACATATTCATGGCCTTTCAATAAAGCCATAAAAAATGCTAGTCACCGCTGAAACAAAAGTTTTTCAATCGCTTCCGTCAGAACCATGTCCTCAGAAAATGCTAAAATCTTCGCCTGTGCCCGCATTGACCTTTGACGCTGTGACCTCCAATTTCGGCAGCAAGTGATGGCTTTTCCTACCATGATGCTATACACCGACTATCACGAGCCTAGGTCGAGCCGTTTAGATTTGTGCCGCAATTCTGCATTTCCTCCCTATACCTTAAGTTAAGGAGGGAATGTTCCCCCTTCTTTTACACCTCTTGACCTTTGAGGCTTTGACCTTTGACCACCAGCTTCGACATCCCAACTCGTTTTGACGATCCCCCCCAACGTCCCGAATATCGTGACCGTACATCAAGCGGTTAAGATTTGTGCCCAACTGTTGACGGACGGACGGACGGACGGACGGACGGACGGACGGACGGACGATCATGCGATTCTACAAGCTGCATCTGACTATGTCAGATGAGCTAATAAATACACATCCACGCATGCATGCACATGTGCACGCATGAGTGTGTATATGTGTACTTGTTTGTATGCACATGCCTGCATGCATGGCTATGCATATCTGTGTGAACATGGGTGTGCATGTGTGCACATGGGTGCGCATGTGTGCACATGTGTGTGCATGGGTGTGCATCTTCCTCTGTTGTGTGTGTGCATGTGCACGTGTAAGGATGTGCCCATCTCTGTGTATGTCCACGCGCATAAGTGTGTATATCTGTGTATGCATCTGTGTGGGTGTGTGTGCATGTGTGTATGTGTGTATGTGTGCATGTGTGTATGTGTGTATGTGTGCATGTGCACGTGTAAGGATGTGCCCATATCTGTGTATGTCCACTCGCATAAATCTGTATATCTGTGTATGTCCATGCGCATAAGTGTGTATATCTGTGTATGCATCTGTGTGGGTGTGTGTGCGTGTGTGTGTGCGTGTGTGTGTGCGTGTGTGTGTGTGTGTGTGTGTGTGTGTGTAGGTGTATGTCCAGGCGCAGGAGTGTGTGTATCCGTGTACGAATATGTGTGGGCGTGTGCGCGTGCGCATATGCAATTGTAAGAGTGTGCCAATCTGAGTGTGTGCACACCTGTGTGTGAATAAGCGCATGGGTGTGCACATCCGAGTGCGTACACCCGTGTGTGAATAAGCACGTGCATGCGAAGGAGCCGCGACCGGCTCCAAGACTCACCGTGGCGGCTGCGGGTCGCGCGGCGCGCCGTGGCTGCGGTGGCGGCTGCTCGTCGGCGACGGTGAACGGCACAGGTTGTCCGCTCTCGCGCAGCTGAGCGGCGAGGTAGCGCAGCGTGCGGTCGCTCGGTGTCACACTCTCCTCCTGCATCGTCGTCCACACACCCAGCGCCTTTTGCCAGTCACCCTGCTTCCCTGCAGGCCAGGGTAAAAAATACACAGGAGCGATGAGCGATTCGCTCTTCAAACCTCCGAAATCGCTCCCGTGAAGCTCAAAATATCTCCCGTAAAATTTTTGATGAGAGTTATTTTTTCCACAGACTTTTGAAAAAGAGCTCCCGTGAAAAAAAAGTTATTTTTCCCCTGCTGCAGACGATTAGATAGTAATGATGTACAACGTTTTAGAAGGAGGACTGCATGGTGTGAATAATGGCTAATATGATATATGTTATGTACACTAAACGGTGAGTATATATAGTGACTATCATCTTCGTATAATTAATTAAATTTTAAGGCAACCACCGAAATATGTACAAGTCCAAGTCATGGTCATATACTAGACACTTACTTCCAACATATAGAGCCCTGTCATGTGAGAGTACAAGTGGGATATGGTCTAACTGGATTACAGTACATTAGCTGATTGGAAGTTAGAGACTGGTGGTCCAGCAATAAGCAAATGCGACGTATGATGAAGATAGGAGGCACGGAAAACAGCCTGCTTATCTTTAGTGGAAAATAAAATGCTAAAATGATGCGTAATTGTATCACGGCTCAAACGCCAAGTAAAAAAGTTTGTTCAACTTTTCCACCGAAAGAGTTTATAGATACTTTCCTAGCAGTAGATCTGCTTGTTCTGGAGAAGTAGAGATGTTAACTTCGACCTCTGGAGTAAGAGTGTTTACAATTTTGCATTCATGATACCATCAACAATTGCTGGCTGCTCTGGAACCAGTAGGTTTCACATAAAAGCTCCGGCTCAATGTGTATCACAGAGAAAATAGGAGACGGAGCAGTGAGCAAACACCTTATTTGTATTTAAATAGGACGAGTGTGAGCAAATGGATTCTCCCTGCATGCAACCACAATCTACTTACTATAGCTGCGCAGTAGATGATAGTACATGGTGTCGCGATCAATGTCAAATAGGTCTTTTGTAATGGTTACAATATTTTCAATGACGGTAAACTTGTCGTCCTTCAGGGCTTGTTCACACAGGTTCTCTAGCCGGTCCATCTTGGCACGGAGACCTGGCGTCTGTGAACGTAACAAGACAAATCAAGACGAAACTTATACGTGCGTGCGAGTTAAGAGAGAAAACCTACCTCCTCAGTAAGTAGTACATGTTGTAAGTAATGCCAGGATGGAAAAATGTTTGCATCAAATCAGATTTAAAAACCGAGCAAAGAATGTAAATTTGCTTGTATAATACTGACAATTAATAGTCATTTCCTAATCTAAGAAAATGGGTTTAAAATTTAGAGAATCAGATACAAGATGTTTCTGTAAACTACCATTTGGAAATATTTCAAAATTAATTGCCCATGCAGTTTGCATTTGTACAACATTAGGGGGACATCAATGTGAGTACCTATCCTTCACTTACTTCCACAATCTTTTTCGCCTGCTTAACTCTTCCAGTTTCCAGGAAGGCAAAAGCAAGCTCAAACAGTACGTTCATCTCTCCGTGAATGCTGCTGCTGAGATCCATAACTGCATAACAAACAATTCAAGTGTCATATTACCTAGTGCCATGATGAGAATTAAGCCATTATGTACCTATTAAGTGACCTGACAGTGGTGATGATCATGACACCTATCATAACTCATCAAAATGCAGCAATTAACTCTGTTTCTACTTCTAGGAAGCACTCAATTCCAAACGTGAGCAAGTAAGAAGATAACGACACAAAAAGACAAACAGGACAAGCAAAAATAGATAATATTGATAGCCACAAAATAAACATAATTTGGCTGTGAATATCAGATATTCACCTAGTTATATTCCACCCAATCTAATCTCTTACTAATCCTAATGATACAGGATCTCAGACTATTTGATATCAATAGCTCTACATATGTTACCCAGTCCCAACCTTAGCATAAGTGATTGAATATTTATCTATTACTTATCTGAGCCTATATTACAACAGAATTTTTTTAACAGATAGTTAATGAAACAAAAGTGTGAATGGCAAGACAAGTAACCCACCTTTTTGCAGACTGTCAGAATCTTCAAGTTCAATGAACTTCCTGAACAGCTCATTCTTCCATGGTGTAAACTTGTATGTCTTCACATACTCCTCAAAAGTTGTTAGTGCACCAGCAACATCATTGCTGCAAATCAGAGGCACAAATACATCTAACTAAAAGAATAAATATTGACAACAAAAACATCTTACACTGATAAAAAACATGTTCATACGTTATACACAGGCATATCTGACAAAGCAAAATATAGAAATTAAAGGTATACCAAGCTGCAACCACCTATAATCATCTTTGACAGAATAGGACAAACAAACAAGTGCCGTGGAGCGACAGCGCTCATCTAACGTCTACTGCGGTGACTCTGTGGTAGAGTGGTGGGATTCTAGTAAACCCTATTAGTCCCAAATGTGTTCACATACACGCCGAAACAGTAGAAGGCACAGGGATGGTATCAGGAACCTTCTCAAAGGAATGTTCATTGGGATCGTTATGAAAGTTGCCACGAGATGGCGCGTACGTTTAAGTGTCTTCAGATTAAAGATGGAAGCTCCCATCGTACGTAATAGCAACAACTATTTGCAAGACAGAATAGGTAAGCACTCATCCATTTACCTACGCAAGCCTACAGGCCGAAATAGAGAGCTGTCACCTGTAACTAATTAATGCAGGCAAAAACTACACAGTACCACTGGCAGTGGCATACGTTACATGTAACACACTGACAGTACAGAATGCCATAGAAATTATACGATTTAAGGAGCATAAACCTTCTTCAACCAAATTTAGCTTTTGAAATTTCATTGTGACATTGTAGGTTCATACATCCAGGCATGTATAGATTCTACTAGCAAACCCGGCAGTCAAATTCTTTCTAACAGTAAACAAATCCATGTTTAACCCTCCTCTTGAGGGTCAAAAGGTTATCCGACACTTACTCTTCGCATGTCAGCAGAAAGTACATTTCATGGTCCTTTCAATAAAGCCATAAAAATGCTAGGTCACCGCTGAAACAAAAAAGTTTTCCAATCGCTCCGTCAGACCATGTCCTCAGAAAATGTCTAAAACCTGCCCTGTGCCCCATTGACCTTTGACCTGTGACCTCCAATTTCGGCACAGTGATGGCTTTTCCTACCATGATGCTATACACCGACTATCACAAGCCTAGGTCGAGCCGTTTAGATTTGTGCCGCAATTCTGCATTTCCTCCCTATACCTTAAGTTAAGAAGGGAATGTTCCCCCTTCTTTTACACCTCTTGACCTTTGACCTTTGACCCCCGCTTCGACATCCCAACTCGTTTTCGGATTACCCCCCCACGTCCCAAATATCGTGACCGTACGTCGAGCAGTTAAGATTTGTGCCCAACTGTTGACGGACGGACGGACGGACGGACGGCCGGACGGACGGACGATCATGCTATTCTACAAACTGCACCTGACTACGTCAGATGAGCTAAAAACCAGGCTGAATCATTGACTTCTACTGGTCACTGAAGGAGCATTCAGGTCATATGGCCCCTGTCAGGTTTTCCCACATGCGAATCCTTCTAACACCCTACACTAATACAACTGATCACCGATCCGGACCGTACGGACGACTGTCATTTTCCTAAAATTTCTACCCTGCCTGTGTCCCTAGGGTTTCTTCTAAGGGGAAATTAGACAAAGGAGATAATGGTCAGTTTGGGAAAAAAACGCACGCCGCGCAGGCGCAGTGTGGGAAGAGAGGCGGGAACCCACAAAATTTTACAAATTTGAATGTCATATTTATTTTTGGGTTGCTACAGGAGAATTTTCACAACGTCAATGTTAAACTTGACAACGGCGGTGCATGCGCCACTGTGCCACTTATGTATAAGAAACCCTCGTCCCTCACTTGACAAGATGAGCCTTGATGGGGCAGCCCATGAGCATGTTGGACGGCTGAACGTATCCACGGCTGATGAGCAGCTCCAGCAGAGCCTGCGTGCCCTGGACGTCGCCTCGCATCGCCTGCACATTCAGCAGCCGCCACGCGTTTCCGGACAGTGCCTCCTTGATGGGCGCGTCACCCCGCTTCTCGCTGTGCTCCACCAGCAGCTGCATTGCATCTGCAACACCAGCCATCGACAAGTTAGAAAGGAAGTATGCAGTCAGGTCAGCATACGTTTCGATAGCTCAGAGTATGATCATGACGTCACGCACAAACTCGGCTGTCTCCAAAGGTGAATGCATACAGCCCAGAGACAATAGAACACTAATAGTTCTGTATAGGATGTTCTGAATGTATAATATATTCTGATAGTAATCAGTTCTAGGGTTTCTGCATTCACCTTTGGAGATAGCAGAGTTCGTGCGTGACGTTACGATCATACTCTGAGCTATCGAAACATATGCCGACCTTGCAGTACAATGCCGAAGAAGCTTAACGTGCCCAACAAGAGATGGTGGGCAGAAACGTCTCTCCTGTCCAGTTTCACAGACCAAGAGGTGCAGCCAAGTTGTAATCATGGGATCAATGCAACACTTCCCTCGAGGTTTGCTCTACAGTTGATCTAAACTGAGCATTTCTCCAGTGTGTGTAATAAAAGCTGGAGGAAGTCTTTGTTATTTCATTTTTAACAATACGACATCTAATCTGATGAAATGTTAACATATAAATAATTATGCATTGCAATACAGGGTCTCCCCAGGCTGGTAACACATGCCGAGTCAGACATGCCTTTAAAACTGAATTTAATTTGAGCCATCACATAAATCCTCTGCCATGACCTAATCGACATGGGTTGATTTCCACCTGTGTTTAAGTTGGACAATCCCAACAGTCATGCTGTGTATTTAAAACTTGAAGTATACGCTCCTGCACAGATCGAGTTTAAGTGTGTGCTGGAGTCGCCTGCAGCACTTGTAACTAACTTCAGTTAGCAATGGGAATGAACTGTCTGATTGTCTTACATGCCTTCTGAAGTTCATGGGGAAGAACCCTGTTGATGGGATATGAAATTTTTTCCATAGACCTATCAGTGCCTATTACATCAGGGACAAACTTAACCCACTCACCACTGACTACCTTCACAATGAATACATGACAAGTCTTACCTGACATTTTATCATTTTCTAGCATCAGGCCACCCAAGTTAATAATCTTGTGTGAATCAATGATGAAGTCAGTGGCATCCATATCCCTGAAAAATAGAATATATACTCAAGCCATCATTTTAGTAGCCACACCTAATAGTAAATTACTGTCCACCACGAATAGAAGCAATAATTGTAACCAGTAATCATCCTTATTTGACTGAGCTCAAAAAGAATTTTCGTTATACGGTCAAAGGTATTCGTTCTCTACAAATTTAATGTATTTGTATAATTGCAATTGTGTTTTGCCTTACATTTGACCTTTGTACTGCAGAGCCAGTGGGAGATCTTTTGTAGAGACGGCTAGATCCATCAACACTGCGTACATTCCCACAGAGTACCGGAAACCTTCCAGGTCCAGTTCTTTCTTGATCTCCAAAGCTCTCTCTTTGTTCTACAGAAAAGCAGTAACAGAAGGGTAAACTGCAATCTGATATTTCCTTATAGCTAAATATGGTGTTTTCATTTTAACCAAGCAGGATTCTCAACTATAACTTAAACACTTACTGTGGCCAGTTAACCAATTCTTTATTTCATTTGAACTTCTTCCATCTCCCTCTCGTTCTCCCACTCTCTCACTCACTCGCTTGCGCATGCGCGCTTCTATTATACTCCTCTCCCACTCCCGCTCTCGCTCACGGGCTGTCTTTTGCTTGCTTTTCCACACACTTGGTGGGCTAGCATCTGAAATGTTGTTGTTGTTATGACATATATATACAAGCACGCTTACAGCCAGCCACCTTGATCCACCCTCACAGCCACCAACCTTGGGTCAACCTACAGTTACTGACCTTGACCAAACCTTAGCCCAACCTTATAGCCACCAACCTTGACCAACCTTATAGACATCAACCTTGACCCAACCTCACAGTCACTGAACTTGACCCTCCATCACGGTCACAACTTTGACCCAACCTCACAGTCACCGAACTTGACCCTCGGTCACGGTCACCAACCTTGACCCTCCCTAACACCCACACTACCCTTGAGCCACCCTCACGCCCACACAGACCTTGAGCCACCCTCACGCCCACACTGACCTTGACCCTCCCTCATGCCCCACACTGACCTTGAGACGGCAGTGCTGGATAAGCAGGTGCCGCATCACGCCGCGTACGTTCATGTTCTTCGCCTTCAACTCGATCAAATGACTCTCCAGATCTTCGACGTTCATTTCTCTCTGCAGCAGCCAAGTCACAAAAAAACAAATTTTGTTAGGCTAAGCTCGCACAAACGACAGCAGACGCATTCCATTACAAGCGCCTAGCCACTGTAACTCTCGATTAATTATAAATATGTAGGTTCCAATTCTAATGACTATAATTTCAACACAGAAACATTAGCCTATAACTTTGCATAGCCTTTATGCAGCCTCGGATAATGTTAGGTTACAGACTTACTCGGTGATTAATAATTACTCATTACTATATACAACTGATTATTCTGTAATTACTTCTTTGTATAATAATTTAAATAATTTGAGAATAATGCACACAGGTATTGTCATGCCAGTAGAAGAGTATTGTTATATAATTGTCCATCACTAGTAATATTTGCATAGTTTTTTTTGTAATGTGTGGAATCAATTTTTTGCAATAAGAAAATTGTAAAGATTTCACTAATGTTACTTCTTTCTATAATGTTGTTTACAAAAAATTAACACTGCTCTCATGCTTACCGGATGTGTGATAAAGGAGCTGAACTGTTCTTCTTCTGGCGAGAGCTCAACCTGCGACGACACCATGCCATCCATCACCTGTAAAAAATCATCCATGTGAACATCTGAATCAGCATCATCATTTACCATAGTTTATACAGGAATGTCTTCTCACTCTCACAAAACACTAGCCATTAACTTACACTACTTCATGTCACAGTACGATGAAACATTTTCCCACATAACCAGAGTCCTGTTTTAAACGCACTGAGCTCGGCTGCGCTATGGTCTTTATGGCCCGATTCATGCAAACATCTAGAGCAATGACACCCAAGTCCACCAGCAACTCGGCTCATTATCATACGCTAGCAGAACACATGGGTTGACCAACCACTTTACATGATCGGAACCAGACAAGTGAGCAGTAGAAAACAATAGACCAATATAACTCGTAGCGAATTTGATCGCATTACCGGCAGTGTATCCCATTTCCATAACTATTACTCGAGTCTTACCTGAGCTACTGTTCCTGGCACATTGCCCTTCAGCATCACATGAACCTGCTCTGCAGTTGCTGAAGAAATCTTCAAGTTCTATAAAAACATTGATTCGTGGCAATTACCTTAACCTACCTTTAACAGCTGATATTTCTATTCGTTACCTTTACACCCAATGAAGTACGTACGTCAGATTGACTCCATCAAAGATATATGTAATTAAACTCATGGAGCACGTGATGGACTTCTGCCAGTGTTCCTTGAATTGACAATTTACTGACAACATACCATGATTACCTGTATTACATATTACTAATCGGTATCTGGATAACAAAAACAATAGCATAGACAGCTGCCGAAAAAAAACACGTAGGGTAAATAGTAAAGCCTACCTTCTCAGCCATTGCAGTTACTAATACATCCAAGCCATCCCCTTTCTTCTGCTGTACATAATCTAGGATGAATTGGCCAGCATGATCTGACAATAAAAATTAAAAACAACAACTCAAAATAAATCAATATAACAGGATTAGTAACTTATTTTTGTAACTTTTTTTATATTCCATATGCTCTCACTCTCATTCCCTCGAGAACACGAGACAAAGAATATTTCCATCTCCCAATTCAAGACATACAATACACACAGCACATGACTCGAGACATCCTCCCATCGCTTACTTTGAAATGCCAAACCCTCCCATCACACGACTCCAGGTCCACACCTTCAATATAAGAACAACTTTCCAAAACCACAGGGATAGGACACCAGCCCTCCTCACCGGATTTTAGGCGACGTTCACGATTCTCGGCCGTGTGCTCACACATGTGGGAAAGCAGCCTCAGACAACTATCGAGATCTCCAGAGCGAATGTAGGCAGCAGCAAGTGGTCTGACAATACGCATGGACTGAGCACGAACAGGGTGCTTGTCAACTGTAACAGAACATAACCTGTTACTGGCAAGTCAGCGCAACACGTCAACTGTACAACAACATTACGTCAACGGCAGTGCAACATAACATGTCGACTGCAGCACAAAGTAAGATGCCGACTTTAACTACTTTCAATCAAAGGATTTTCCTTCCTTAATCCTGCAAGCAGACATTTTAGACCAGCCCATGGCTAAGGTCATCTTACCTAAATCAGCAGCTTCAGTTATTTTATTCTGGTACAGCAAATGCATGACAAGAGCATTGACAACTTGAGCCGTCTGACACCCAATAGCCTGTAATAAAGTAACACGGTTATAATATACAGACTGTAAAATTATAACAAAAACTATAATAAGGTGTACAATATAATAATGATGATGATAACAACAGTTTAGTTAGTTTTTTCTCAAAGACACGATGTTCCTGATAGCAAAGCATTAATGAACTAAAAAAACCACAGAAACGTTGTTCCTTTTCCTATCCCTTCATCTGTTATCTGATAAATTCGACTACCGCAATGACTGCAATATGTACTGATTCATCGTAACATTACGAGCTTCTCAAGCGTAGGCATGCGGAACAATAATACGTCCTGTTTTATCCGCGACTCAACAGCTGATAACACCCGCGAGCCATCCAACAAAATCCACACAATCAGAGACACACACCTGCATGTCCGTCAGAAGGTCGAGCGGCTGCACGGCGGAGAGGAAGGGCAGGACGTAGTCGGTGAACGTCTCCGACGTTGGCGCGCACTCCATGTCGACCATCAGCTTCAGAGTCGCCGTGACGTTGTCTCCGTCCTCGCGCTGTCCGTACGCGGCGAGGATCGGCCAGAAGTAGTGCGTGCGCATCGGCAGCCCCTGCCTCTTCATCTCGACGAGGCAGGCACGCGCGTGCTCAAGCTTCCCCAGCTGCAGCGTGCACTCCGTGACCTTGCTCAGCGCGTACTCGTTCAGCTTGCGGGCTTGCATGTCGTTAGCGATGCCCATCAGCTTCTCAACGGGCTAAACAGAGCAAACAGCAGCTTCTCAACAGGATAAACAGAGCAAACATCAGCTTCTCAACGGGCTAAACAGAGCAAACATCAGCTTCTCAACGGGCTAAACAGAGCAAACAGCAGCTTATGTCCTGCGCCGGTCGTTGCAACATAACAGATGCGGTTACGTAAGCCGGATAATCAGGAATTGATGGTACGGAAAAAAATGAGAATCTGAAGGGAAAACTTTGTTCGCTTCAGCTCAAGAATTAGCTGGGGGATGGGACTATAAAGGACACCACCTTCTCTGTGCTTTTATCGTCTACGTATCTGTGAATTCCCATGCTTGTAGCTATGGCTGATTGGCTATGCCTGTGTCTACCCATTTTCTGCGTCAACACTTCCATGTTTGTAGCCATGGCTGATTGGCTAAGCCTGTGTCTACCCATTTTCTGCGCCAACACCTCAATTTTCTGCATCAACACCCGTATGTGTTGCACGTCTGTAACTTCTGCACCCATGCCTACCAAGTACATTTCCCTTTCATTAGGCCACCCTTAAAAAATAGTTTGTTTCCCCTTTACCTACTCGCCTCTCAGGGTACCGAGTAGGTATGTAGGTGAAAAATCTTTTTTATTTTGTTTTTACAAGATGTGTGTATGTATATTGTATATTATGTTTTGTGTATATGTTTTTACGGAATGAATTTGATTTTTTTTTTTTGCGAAACGAAATAATTTTTGTTTTGTTTTAATAGGCCAATAAAATGTGTTGAGTAGCGGCGTTTTGGCGAGTCGGTCGGTAAAGGGGAAACAAGCAATATTTTATCTTAGGCCTTAGGAAATGCACGGCCAACATGCAAAGTTCAGGAGTGCGAAACCGTGCACAACAAACCGCACTCACGCGCTCGTTCTTGACGAGTTGCCTCAAGAAGAAGAAGCCGACGGGCGCGACGGTGCCGTCTGGTCGTGTCGGCCGCGTCATCGCCTGCATCAGCTGGTACGCGACGTCGTCCTGTCCCTCGTTGACCAGACTCAGCACAGCGTTGTAGGCGTCCTGGTTGAAACCCGTCTCCTTCCTCATCTTAGTCATGAGCTGGCGAGTACATAAAAAAAAGTAGTTAGTTAGTAGTTAGAATCATGTAGTAGTAGTAGTAGTAGTAGTAGTAGTAGTAGAATCATCTAGTAGTAGTTAGAAAGTAGTTAGAATCATGTAGTTAGATCTCTCATTAGGTTGTGAAAGACATACGAGATAAGCACAGTAATGTTCAGACATGATGGTAACAACTCATCAATGGTGGCAAATGATATTGAGCAGTGGCAGATTCATAGCAGTAGCAATTTTAAATTTAAAAAAAATAAAACAGCTTAGCTTTGCTTACAGTTTAACCCCGTGAGTAACCTGTATTTTGATAGGTAGTAACAATTACAGTAAAACCATCTCTATAAAGCTACCACTTACCCATAAAGGCCACATTTTTTTATTTATCGCCGCACCGCACACATACACACATACACACGCACACATGCACAGATATGCACACCCACGCACAGGTGCACACAGGTAGGCAAATACTTACACACACAAATATGCACACCCATGCTTACACGCATGCACGCACGCACGCACGCACGCCCACCCACACACACAAACACTGTGAGTAAACGACAGGTACATTTATATGATAATAACAAATACAGATTCTAATAGCCGTAATAAATACATACAGCTTGGGTGTGCTCATTATGTCCATTAATGGCCAGTGTGAACATTACATCAAGTAGATCTTTATCTCCAAGGTACGTCGCCCTTTTTTCAGCATCTTCTATATACTGTGAAGATGTGAGGAAATTTTGTACAAAGGGCCTCTGGAAACCTCAAGGCAACAACCATTTTTAGTGATAGCTAAAACATGAGCATTGAGTCTGCATTTACAGTTTAAAATACTGTAATAATCAAACATGTTCATCTCTGATCACATGAAATTAGGTATAGCTAAATGCTGATTCCATTTCAATCACTTTTTTTTCTACAAAACACGTTATAAAATTCGAAAGAAAATTTTCATGGCGACTACAATTCATGAAGAGTGTAGTACATGAACATGTAGTTCAGATGAAGGCTATATATTGGTACATATGTATCGCCTGCTATGATAGTTTATTACATAACATTCAGGTGCACTATAATAAACATAGAGTCTGCTAACCTTGTTAATGTTTGCAATATCTCCATTTTCTGCATATCCACATAGAAGAGCAGTGTAGGTGTCAGAGCTAGGTTCCAGCTGTGCATTCCTATGGGGTGAAGTCACAGACAACAAGGTTTGACAATAGTTAGTTTGTATATTTTACTCCAGGCTGTGCAATTAGGTAGGATGTTTTATTGTACGATGATCTCATCAGAATCATTTTAAATGCTTAACATGCTTCTAATTTTCAAACGAGAGCCTTTTGAAATCATGGTAAAAATTACAAGATTTCCTCCATAATATAATAAACTCAGCAATTAAAAAGTTATAATGATTCTCATCACAATTAAAGTACTGTTTGTACAACATTTTCAAATCATAACTTCAATAAACGCACGGAGAGATAGTCTTTTACACACACGAAACACATTTACTTGATGCCTACTTAATTGCTTATTCAGAGTGGAAATTGGCTACTATAACAGGCTAATATTCCAGGTGTGAAACCATGATACTCTAAACAATTTAGGAAGTCGAGGTAAAACGATGTAGAATATTAAATTTTACACGTGTATCTGCATAATTTGGATTCCATGCAGTTGGCTGTTTTGCAGATGCATCATGGTATGTAGTATCTTTTTACTTACAGTAATTAATTACGATGAATTCAACCAGTTAGATTATAATAGTTATGGTTTATCATGTTCACAATAATTACCTCATTATGTCCAGAATTCCTGCTGCACTCTCCATATCTCTGAATATATATGGAGACCGTATCAGAATACTATTACAATACTGCATAATATCAAAGTAATTTTAACACTTACTCGATAGAAGAAGTGATTAAAATAAATAGTCACAAGCAGCTTCATAGTATAGTCATGACTTATATTTTGATGACACATTCCCCAGACAATAGTTATTTAAGATACACATATGGTTACAAATAGAATTCTTTTGAAATTCATGACATTAACTAAGAAGCAATGAAAGATTAAACATTCTGCCACGATAAGCATCCAATTATATAAACAAGTGCTGCGGAGCGACAGCGCTCATCTAACGTCTACTGCGGTGACTCTGTGGTGGAGTGGTGGGATTCTAGTAAACCCTGTTAGTCCAAAATGTGTTCACATACACGCCGAAACAGTGTAATGCACAGGGATGGATGGTATCAGGAACCTTCTCAAAGGAATGTTCGTTGGGATCGTTATGAAAGTTGCCACAAGATGGCGCGTTCGTTTAAGTGTC